>NC_058518.1:264261118-264564149 GCF_904849725.1 Hordeum vulgare subsp. vulgare | reverse complement strand
CAAAGAGAAGTGGTTTAAATATCATCCTCCTTTAGAAGTCAATGTAGTTAAACCCACTCCAGTTGAAGAGAAAGTCATTGCCTATAATGATCCTGTTGTTCCCAGTGCTTACATTGAGAAACCACCTTTCCTTGTTAGGATAAAGGATCATTCTAAAGCGTCAACTGTGATACGTTGAGGCTATATTAGAACACCTACATCCCCTGAGAAAATTAGAGTTGAACCTAGCATTGCTATTATCAAAGATCTTCTGTCTGAAGAACTTGAGGGACATAATATTCACTTCTATGAAGATCCTGCTAGAATTGCTAAACCTCACGTTAGAGACAAACATAGGCCTGTTGTTGGCATGCCTGTGGTTTCTGTTAAAATAGGAGATCATTGTTATCATGGTTTATGTGACGTGGGTGCTAGTGTTAGTGCAATACCTCAATCCTTATACGATGAAATCAAAGATGAGATTGCACCTGTTGAGATAGAACCTATAGATGTCACTATTCAGCTTGCCAATAGAGATACTATCTGCCCTGTGGGAATTGTTAGGGATGTTGAAGTCTTGTGTGGTAAAACGAAATATCCTGCTAATTTCCTTGTTCTTGCTACTGCACAAGATAGCTTTTGTCCCATCATATTTGGCAGACCTTTTCTCAATACCGTCAATGCTCATATTGACTGTGAGAAGCAAACTGTCACTGTTGGCTTTGAAGGTGTGTCACATGAGTTCAATTTCTCTAAGTTTGGTAGACAACCTCATGAAAAGGAGTTGCCTAGTAGGGATCAAACTATTGCCTTAGGCTCTATTGCCGTGCTCCCAACTGATCCCTTAGAGCAATACTTGTTTGAGCATGAAAATGATATGCATATGGATGAAAGGGATGAAATAGATAGAGTTGACTTAGAACAATATCCTATTCTTAAGAATAACTTGCCTGTTGAACTGCTTGGGGATCCACCCCCACCAAAGGGTGATCCTGTGTTTGAGCTTAAAGAGTTGCCTGATACTCTTAAGTATGCATATCTTGATGAAAAGGAGATATATCATGTTATTATTAGTGCTAGCCTCTCAGAGCATGAAGAAAAGAAGTTACTAAAAACTCTGAGGAAGCACCGTGCTGCTATAGGATATACTCTTGATGATCTTAAGGGCATTAGTCCTACCCTATGCCAGTACAAGATTGAAACTGATCCTGACTTCCAACCAGTTGCTGGTCATCAAAGGAGATTGAATCCTAAGATGAAAGAAGTAGTGAGAAAAGAGATACTAAAGCTCCTGGAAGCAGGTATCATCTATCCTATTGCTCACAGCAATTACCGTTGTCCGGTGCATTGCATCCCTAAGAAGGGAGGCATTACCGTTGTCCCTAATGATAAGGATGAATTGATCCCACAGAGGATTATTACTGGCTATAGGATGGTGATCGATTTTAGGAAATTGAATAAAGCCACTAGGAAAGATCATTACCCTTTGCCTTTTATCGACCAAATGCTAGAAAGGCTGTCGAAACACACACATTTCTGCTTTCTAGACGGTTATTCTGGTTTCTCCCAAATACCAGTTGCACAATCTGATCAGGAGAAAACCACTTTCACCTGTCCTTTCGGTACCTTTGCTTACAGACGTATGCCTTTTGGATTATGTAATGCACCTGCCACCTTTCAAAGATGTATGATGGCTATATTCTCTGACTTTTGTGAAAAGATTGTTGAGGTTTTCATGGACGACTTCTCCGTTTACGGGTCTTCCTTTGATGATTGCCTCAACAACCTTGATCGAGTCTTGCAGAGATGTAAAGACACCAATCTTGTGTTGAATTGGGAGAAGTGCCACTTTATGGTTAATGAAGGCATCGTCTTAGGACATAAAAGTTCCGAAAGAGGTATTGAAGTCGATAAGGCTAAGGTTGATGCAATCGAGAAAATGCCATACCCCACAGATATCAAAGGGATAAGAAGTTTCCATGGTCATGCTGGTTTCTATTGAAGGTTCATCAAAGACTTCTCTAAGATTCCTAGGGCTCTTACCTATTTCTTACAAAAGGATATTCATTTTGTTTTTGACGATGATTGTGAGGAAACCTTCGAAATACTTAAGAGGGCTTTGATAACTGCACCTATTGTTCAACCACCTGATTGGAACTTACCTTTTGAGATCATGTGTGACGCTAGTGATTATGCTGTTGGTCCTGTTCTAGGGAAAAGAGTTGATAAGAAGTTGAATGTTATTCACTACGCTAGTAAAACTCTAGACAGTGCCCAAAGAAACTATGCCACTACAGAGAAGGAATTTTTAGCAGTCGTGTTTGCGTGTGAAAAGTTCAGGTCTTACATAGTTGATTCCAAAGTCATTATTCGCACTGGTCACGCTGCTATTAAGTACCTAATGGAGAAGAAGGACGCTAAACCTAGACTTATCAGATGGGTTCTCTTGCTACAAGAATTTGATTTGCACGTTGTCGACAGAAAGGGTGCTGATAACCCAGTAGCAGATAACTTGTCTAGGTTGGAGAACGTTCTTGATGACCCACAACCTATTGATGATAGCTTTCCCGATGAGCAATTGAATGTCATCAATGCTTTACGTAGTGCATCATGGTATGCTGATTATGCAAACTATATCGTTGCCAAATACATACCACCTAGTTTCACAAACCAGCAAAAGAAGAAATTCTTCTTTGACTTGAGACATTACTTTTGGGATGATCCTCACCTTTATAAGGAAGGATTAGATGGTGTTATTAGATGTTGTGTACCTGAACATGAACATGGACAAATCCTACAGAAGTTTCACTCCGAGGCCTACGGAGGACACCATGCGGGAGATAGAACTACACACAAGGTATTGCAGTTAGGTTTCTATTGGCCCACTCTCTTCAAGGATGCCCGTAAGTTTGTCTTGTCTTGTGACGAATGTCAAAGAATAGGTAATATTAGCAAACGTCAGGAAATGCCTATGAACTATTCACTTGTCATTGAACCATTTGATGTTTGGGGCTTTGATTATATGGGTCCTTTTCCTAAATCCAACGGGTATACTCACATCCTAGTTGTTGTTGATTACGTCACTAAGTGGGTAGAAGCTATCCCCACTAGTAGTGCTGATCACAACACCTCTATCAGGATGCTGAAAGAAGTTATGTTCCCTAGATTTGGAGTCCCTAGATATTTAATGACCGACGGTGGTTCACACTTCATTCATGGTGCTTTCCGTAAAATGCTTGCTAAGTACGATATCAACCATAGAATTGCGTCTCCCTATCAGCCTCAGTCCAGTGGTCAAGTAGAGCTAAGTAATAGAGAGATTAAACTGATTCTGCAAAAGACTGTCAACAGGTCTAGAAAGAATTGGTCTAAGAAGCTCGATGATGCACTATGGGCTTATAGAACTGCCTATAAGAATCCCATGGGCATGTCTCCTACAAAATGGTGTACGGTAAAGCATGTCATTTACCTCTTGAGCTAGAGCATAAAGCTTATTGGGCCATCGAAGAGCTCAAGTTTCATTTCAAACTTGCTGGTGAGAAGAGGTTGTTCGATATTAGCTCGCTTGATGAGTGGAGAACTCAGGCATATGAGAATGCCAAGTTGTTCAAAGAGAAGGTTAAGAGATGGCATGATAAGAGGATACAAAAGCATGAGTTCAATGTAGGTGAGTATGTCTTGCTATATAACTCTCGTTTAAGATTCTTTGCAGGCAAGCTTCTCTCTAAATGGGAAGGTCCCTATGTTGTTGAGGAAGTATATCATTCAGGTGCTATCAAGATCAACAACACGGAAGGTAATTGTCTGAGAGTGGTAAATGGGCAGAGAATCAAGCATTATATCTAAGGTACTCCCATAAATGTTGAAAGCAATATCATCAATACCATAACTCCGGAAGAATACCTAAGGGACATTTATCAGCGTGTTTCAGACTCCGAAAACGAAGAGGTATGTGATTCGGTAAGAAAACAGAGTCCAAAACTTTTCCAGTTGGAAATTTTCTCCGTTTTGGAATATTTGAAAAAATACAAAAATTGAAGTAGTCCGGAAAGTGCGCGAGGAGGCGACAAACCTGCACGGCGCGGGCCCACCCCCTGGACGCGCCGTGAGGGCTTGTGGCCACCTTGTGCGCCTCCTGGACTCCGTTTTCGTGCAGGGTACTCCTTCTGGTCTGGAAAAATCATTATATATACTTCCGTTTGGTCTAACCCCTGCATCACGCAGATTTCCTTTGTTTTTCGTTTTGAGCCTGTTTCTGTTGCAGATCTAGATCGCCATGACTTCCCCAAAAGCTTCGAAGGACAAGATCTTCGAGAAGGTCATCAATCCCTACCTCACGGGAGTGCTGCGACACCCTCAATCTATCGCGATGCGTGAGGGGATTTTTCACATCCGTGATGTTGAGGGTCCTAAGAAGACCGGAAGCGTGGAGACGAGGCTCGAAGCAATGGAGCAACAAGTCTTCAAGTGCCAAGGGATGGTGGAGCATGGACTCAACGCCAACCACATGATGATCACGGAGTTCACCAACAAGCATGGGATTGATACCAATGACATTTGGAAGCATCTCTCCAGGCTCTATGACTGGGTTGATCAACTCCAGGGCCAAATCTATGACCTGCAGAACCAAAACTATGAGTATGAGTATAGATTTAAATCAATACGGTTGGCTGCAGATTTGAGGATTACACAGACTCGTTCATCTTTCCATGATGGAGCACCTATGCCTTGGAAGACGGAGGATCAAACTCATGTTGCAACAACTCCACCATCACCACCAAAGGAAGACAACTGAGCATTGGTATGGGCAATCCCCTTGGCTTGTGCCAAGCTTGGGGGAGTTGCCCCGGTATCGTATCACCATCACACCTTTTGCCTTTACCTTTGTTCTAGTTTTCCTTTTCAGTTTTCTCTTTCTCTAGTAGATTAAAAGTCTTAGTGTTTTAGTCTTGAGTTTTGCTTTGTGTCACCCCGATGTATTCTTGCTTGTGAGCCATATAATAAAAAGTGTCTTAGTTGAAGGGCTTTGCCTCTTGCCATGATCAAAAGAGTGAGAATAGAACAAAAGCATGAAAGATCATGTAATGATCTTATGGGAAGTGATGGCTTCACATATAAAAAGAATGAGGATTGAAACTTGTTGAGGGTAGGCAAACGTAGACCTTGGTTATTGTTGCAATTAATAGGAAGTGATAAAGAAGGAGAGGTTCACATATAAATATATCATCTTTGACACCATCTATGATTGTGAACACTCACCAAACTATTGCATGCCTAGAAGTAGATGTTGGACAAGGAAGACAACATAATGAATTGTGTTTTCTTGGCTCTGAACAATGTTATATGATTAGAGATCCCTTAGCATGTGACGATTGCTTCCACCTCATATTAGCCAAAACTCTCGCACCAAGTAGAGATACTACTTGTGCATCCATAAACCTTCAAACTAGTTTTGCCATGAGTGTCCACCATACCTACCTATGGATTGAATAATATCCCTCAAGTAAGTTGTCATCGGTGCAAGCAATAAAAGTTGTTCTCTAATATGTATGATCTATTATTGTGTGGAAAATAAGCTTTATACGAACCTGTGATGAGGAAGACATAAAAGCGACAGACTGCATAATAAAGTTCTTTATCACAGGAGGCAATATAAAGTGACGTTCCTCCACACTAAGAGGACACACATCCAAACCTCAAAAGCGCATGACAACCTCTGCTTCCCTCTGCGAAGGGCCTATCTTGTACCTTTACTTTTTTCCCTTGAAAGAGTCATGGTGATCTTCACCAATTCCTTGTTTCGCCTTTATCTTGGCTAACGTCATATGCTTGGGAAAGATCTATATTCATATGTCAACTTGGAGGTAGGCATTCATAAATTATTATTTTTGACATTACCCTTGAGGTAAGCAGTTGGGAGGCAAAACTGTAAGCCCCTATCTTTCTCTGTGTCCAGCTGAAACTTTGATCTCATGAGTACCACGTGAGTTGTAGAAATTGTAGAGAACGAAAGAATGATTGAGTATGTGGATTTGCTTTACAAACTCTTATTTGACTATTTATGATGTTGTGATAAATTGCAATTGCTTCAATGACTAAAGGCTATCGGTTGTTACTTCTCGGTAAGGTTCTTGATCCATGCTTTTCTTTGTAAAGGAATTATCACCTTAGCATGAAAGATTATATGTTGGTATTGCTGTTCTGATCTTGATCATGATGCATGCATGTTCGTATCTTGTTTTGTCAACACCTCTCTCCCTAAACATGTGGACATATTTATTGAGCTCGGCTTTCGCTTGAGGACAAGCGAGGTCTAAGCTTGGGGGAGTTGATACGTCCATTTTGCATCATGTTTTCATGTTGATATTTATCGCTTCTTTGGCTGTTATTTCACTTCACGGTACAATTCTTATGCCTTTTCTCTCTTATTTTGCAAGGTTTACATGAAGAGGGAGAATGCCGGCAACTGGAATTCTGGCCTGAAAGTGGAGCAAAGTTGAGATACCTATTCTACACAACTCCAAACGCCATAAAAATCAAAGAGGAATGTTTTCCTGATTTATCAAAAATACTGGGCCGAAGAAGTTCCACACGGGCACTAGGGGGTGCCCACAAGCCTGCACGGCGCGGCCACCCCCCAGGCCGCGCCATGAGGGCTTGTGGGCAGCCCACTGGCCCCCCTCTTTTGCTATATGGAGGGTTTCATCGAGGAAAAAAATCAAGGAGGATCTTTTTCGTGGTTTCGCCGCCGCCACGAGGCGGAACTTGAGCAGAACCAATCTAGAGCTCCGGCAAGACGATCCTGCCGGGGAAACTTCCCTCCCGGAGGGGGAAATCGTCGCCATCGTCATCACCAACACTCCTCTCATCGGAGGGGACTCATCAACATCAACATCTTCATCAGCACCATCTCATCTCCAAACCCTAGTTCATCACTTGTAACCAATCTCCGTCTCGCAAATCCGATTGGTACTTGTAAAGTTGCTAGTAGTGTTGATTACTCTTTGTAGTTGATACTAGTTGGATTATTTGGTGGAAGAGTTTATGTTCAGATCCTTGATGCTACTCATTACCTCTCTGATCATGAATATGATTATGCTTTGTGATTAGTTACTTTTGTTCCCGAGGACATGGGATAAGTCATGCTAATAGTAGTCATGTGAATTTGGTATTCGTTCGGTATTTTGATATGTTGTATGTTGTTTTTCCTCTAATGGTGTTATGTGAACATCGACTACATAACACTTCACCATTATCAGGGCCTAGAGGAAGGCATTGGGAAGTAGTAAGTAGATGATGGGTTGCTAGAGTGACAGAAGCTTAAACCCTAGTTTATGCGTTGCTTCGTAAGGGGCTGATTTGGATCCACTAGTTTAATGCTATGGTTAGACTTTGTCTTAATTCTTCTTTCGTAGTTGCGAATTCTTGCGAGAGGGGTTAATCATAAGTGGGATGCTTGTCCAAGTAAGGGCAGTACCCAAGCGTCGGTCCACCCACATATTAAACTATCAAAGTAATGAACGCGAATCATATGAACATGATGAAACTAGCATGACAGAAATTCCCGTGTGTCCTCAGGAGCGTTTTTCCTCCTATAAGACTTTGTCCAGTCTTGTCCCTTGCTACAAAAGGGATTGGGCCACCTTGCTGCTCCTTTGCTACTTTTGTTACTTGTTGCTTGCTACGAATCATCTCACCACACAATCACTTGTTACCAACAATTTCAGTGCTTGCAGATATTTCCTTGCTGAAAACCACTTGTCAGATCCTTCTGCTCCTCGTTGGGTTCGACACTCTTACTTATCAAAAGGACTACGATTGATCCCCTATACATGTGGGTCATCACCTACCACCTGTTAAATACCAGCCTCCCAACATTGCCATGAAAACCTTCAACATGTCTACAACCTAGCAAACCACTGATTGGCTATGTTACCGCATGCTTAACCATTTGATAACATTGCTAGTTGTAGGTGCAGTGCTTCCATGTGATAACATGGGTACCTTGTTATATCACCCTATTAATGCTATTTTAATTTAATGCACCTATATACTTGTTAAAAGGTGGAAGATTCGGCCTTTCTAGCCTGGTGTTTTGTTCCACCTTTGCCGCCTTAGTTTCGGCTACCAGTGTTATGTTCCATAAATGAGCGCTCCTAACATGCTTGGGGTTGTTATGGGGACCCCTAGATTCTCGTTTTGTGATACAACTCGTCTGGCAAGGTCCAACATTGGTACTATATTTGCCCAACATAATAATTCTGTCAATACTGAAAACATAGGGCGTCATGAACCTGAGGAGTAATTCAACATAATACAGGGAGGGCCAGTGCTGAAGGTGCTGGTCCAAAATAGAGCACTGTGCGGGGACAACCCAGGGCAACTTGGGTGATTTCTATCAGGCCACCGTACGTGTAGCTTATCCGTCGTGTCCTGAGAACGAGATACGCGGCTCCTATAGGGACCGTCGACACGCCGGGCGGCCTTGCTGGACTTGTTTTACCTTTCTCGAGCATCTGTGCGAGGGATTCCGAGAATGCCTTGGGTTATCTCGAGGTTGAGGTTTTCCAATAGGAATCCAAGGAGATCGCGGGTTTCCCTGATCGAGGTCATTCTGTCGTAGCGTGTGGTAGTTTGTGATGGACTAGTTGGAGCACCCCTGCAGGGTTAAATCTTTCGGAAAACCGTGCCCGCAGTTATGTGGCAACATGGAAACTTTGTTTAACATCCGGTTCTAGATAACTTGAAGTTAATTTAATTAAAACTTCCAAACTGAGTGCGTAATCGTGACTGTCTCCTTCGTGAGATCCTTCTCCGATCGAGGACACGGTGGAGTTATGTTTGACGTAAGTAGGTGTTCTGGATCATTCATTTGATTATTACCAGTTCACGTCCGCTAGCGTAGATCATCCCCCTCCTTTATTCTTGTACTCGTAAGTTAGCCAACTCAAATAAATGCTTAGTCGCTTGCTGCAGCCTCACCACTTAATCCTACCTCACTCATTAAGCTTTGCTAGTCTTGATACCTTTGGAAATGGGATTTCTGAGTCCCTGTGGCTCATAGATACTACAACACCAGTTGCAGGTAGAGGTAAAGGGTTATTTGACGTGAGCACATTGATTGTTCATTTGGATTTTTTCTTCTTCTTCTACATCGATCTAGGATCGGTTCTAGGCCGGCAGCCTGGGATAGCAAGGATGGACGTCGTTCTTTTATCATTTTTTTTTGTCAGTAGTCGGACACTGCTCTTCTTCATGATGATTGTATGTATTTTACTCATGTGACTCTGATGTAGTTTGTGGCGAGTGTAAGCCAATTCCGTATACTCCTCTTTTCAGTACATGTACTTGTAACGATATCCATTCTTGCGAAACAACGAGATGTGTTTCTATCCCTGTAGAGGCCCTCGCGCCAAAATAAGGATAGGACCGCATCTTGGGTGTTACACCTTGGCTGCACCCTGGGCTTGGAGGGGCTATTATCGATGCCCCTACACCTATATATAGAGGGGAGGGGGCGCCCCAAGAGCACACACGAAGCCCTTGGCGCACCTCTCTCTCCCTAGATCGTTTTCTCCTCCGTTTGCGGTTTCGATAGCGCTAGGTGTAGCCCTGCCGAGATAGCACCACCACAACGCCGCTGTGTTGCCGGTGAAATCATCTAGTACTCTGCCCTTGCTCACTAGATCGAGGAGGTGGAGACGTCATCAAGCTGTACGTGTGCTGAACGCGAAGGTGCCGTTCGTTCAGAGCTTGATCGGGAGTTCGTGGGATGCATCGTGATTGGATCGTGAAGACGTGCCACTACATCAATCGCATTCTTTAATGCTTCTTCTTAGTGTTCTACAAGGGGATGTAGATGCACTCCTCCTCTCATAGATGTTAGTCTCCATAGATTTATCTTGGTGAGCATAGGAATTTTTTTGTTTCCCATGCGACGTTCCCGAACAGTGGCATCATGAGCTAGGTCTATGCGTAGATGACATCTCGAGTAGAACACAAAGGAGTTTGTCGGTGTCGCTATTAATATTGCTGCCCTCCTTAGTATTTTCTTGATTCAACACTATTATGGGATGAAGTGGTCCGGACCAACCTTACTCGTCCGCGTACGAGAGACCAGTTCCATGAGTGACATGCAACTTGTTGCATAAAGATGGTTGGCGGGTGTCTGTCTCTCCTACTTTAGTTGAATCGGATTCGACTAAGGCGGTCCTTGTAGAAGGTTAAATATAAACTTGTGTATCACCTTGTGGTTTTGCATAGGTAAGAATCGTTCTTGCTAGATTCCCATAGCAGCCACGTAAAACATGCAACAACAAATTAGAGGATGTCTAACTTGTTTTTTGCAAGGTGTGTTGTGATATGATATGGCCAAAGAAATGATGTTATATATTTGATGAATGAGATGATCATGTTGTAATAGTTAATATCGACTTGCATGTCAACGCTACGACAGGTGATAGGAGCCATAGGGTTGTCTTTAATTATTGTATGACCTTCGTGTCACTCATTAAGCGCTAGGCAATGCTTTACTTTATAGCTAAACGGTAGCAATAGTAGTACAAGCATGGTTGGCGCGACAACCTCGATGGAAGCACAATGATGGAGATCATGGTGTGGCGCCGGTGACGATGGAGATCATTCCGGTGCTTTGAACATGGAGATCAAAAGCACAAGTTCATGGCCATATTATGTCACTTATGATTTGCATGTGATGTTAATCCTTTTATGCACCTTGTTTTGCTTAGGACGATGGTAGCATTATAAGGTGAACCCTCACTAAAATTTCAAGTTAAAATTGTGTTCTCCCCAAGTGTGCAACATTGCGACAGTTCCTCATTTCGAGACACCACGTGATGATCGGGTGTGATAGACTCTAGGTTCACATACAATGGGTACAAGACAGTTTTGCACACGCAGAACACTCGGGTAAAACTTGACGAGCCTAGCATGTACAAACATGGCCTCAGAACACGGGAGACCGAAAGGTCGAACATGAGTCATATAGTAGATATGATGAACATGGAGATGTTCACCATTGAAACCACCTCATCTCACGTGATGATCGAAATGGGTTGGTGAATTTGGATCATGTACCATTCGAATGACCATAGGGATGTCAATTTGAGTGGGAGTTCTTAAGTAATATGATTAATTGAACTATTTATCATGAACATAGTCATAATGTCTTTGCAAATTATGTAGTAGACGATTAGCTTGCATTGTAGCTCCCTGGTTTTTGATATGTTCCTAGAGAAAACTCAGTTGAAAGATGATAGTAGCAATTATGCGGACTGGGTCCATGAGCTGAGGATTGTTCTCATTGCTGCACAGAAGGCTTATATCATTAATGCACCGTTCGGTTTGCTACCCAAAGCATCGTGTGTAGATGTTGCGAATAACTGACATACACGTTTTGATGACTACATGATAATTCAGTGTGTCTTGATTTTCGGCTTAGAATTGAGGCTCCAAAACATTTGAACATCATGGAACATATGAGATGTTCCAAGAGATGAAATTAGGATTTAGGGGTCATGCATGTGTTGAGAGGTATGAGTCCTCCGACAATATTCTTTGCCTGCAAAGTAAAGGAGAAAAGCTCAATCGTTGAGCATGTGCTCAGATTGTCTAGATGCTACAATCACTTGAACTGAGTGGGAGTTGATCTTCCAGATGAGATAGTGATTGACATGGTTCTCCAAATTCACTGCCACCAAGCTACCGAAATTCGTGATGAACTATAGCATACCAGGGATAGACAAGATGATCCCTGAGATATTTGCGATGTTTGACACCGCGAAGGTAAAAACCAAGTCGGAGCATCAAGTGTTGATGGTTGGTAAAACCACTAGTTTCAAGAAGGGCAAGGGAAAGAAGGGAAACTTCGAGAATGACAAGTGAGTTTTCACTCCAATGAGGAAACCCAAGGTTGAACCCAAACCCGATACTAAGTGCTTCAATGATGAGAGAATGATCGGTGAGGTGGAACTGCCCTACACACTTGGTAGATAAGAAGGCTGGCAACGTAACCACAAGTATATTAAATATACGTGTTATTGATGTGTACTTTACTAGTAATCCTAGTAACACATGGGTATTAGATACTGTTTCAGTTGCTAAATGTTAATAACTCGAAACAAAAGCTACAAAATTGATGGAGACTAGCTAAAGGCGAGGTGACGATGTGTGTTGAAAGTGTTTCCATGGTTGTTGTGATCACCATCGCACGCTCCCTCTACCTTCGGGATTAGTGTTAAACCTTAATGTTGTTTGGTGTTTGCGTTGAGCATGAACATGATTGGATCGTGTTTATTGCAGTACGATTATTCATTTAAATGTAATAATGGTTACTCAGTTTACTTGAATAGTACCTTCAATGGTCATGCACCTAATATGAATGGTTTATTGAATCTCGATCGTAGTGATAAACATGTTCATAATATTGATGCCAAAAGATACAAAGTAGTAATGATAGTACCACTTACTTGTTGCACTGCCTCTTAAGTCATATTGGTATAAAACGCATGAAGAAGCTCCATGTTGTTTTGGACTCACTCGTTTTTGAATCGTTTGAGACATGCGAACCATGCCTATTGGTGTAAACGCATGAAGAAACTCCATGGAGATGGATCTTTTGGACTCACTTGATTTTGAATCACTTGAGTCTTGCAAATCATGCCACATGGGCAAGATGACTGAAGGCCTCGTTTTCTAGTGAGATGGAATGAGCAAGTGACTTACTATAAATAATACATTTTGATGTATGCAGTCCAATGAGTGCTTATGCACGTAGTAGATATCGTTATGTTCTTACTTCACTGATGATTTGAGTAGATACACGTGTATTTGCTTGATGAATAACAAGTATAAAATATTGAAAAGTTCAAGCATTTTCAGAGTGAAGTTGAAGATCGTCGTGACAACAGGATAATATGTCTACGATGTGATCGTGGAAGTGAATATCTGAGTTGCGAGTTTGGTATACATTTCAGACAATGTGGAAATTGTTTGAAAACTCATGCCACGTGGAACACCATACTGTGATGGTGTGTCCGAACGTCATAGCCGTTCCCTATTGGATATGGTGTATACTATGATGTCTCTTATGAAATTACCACTATCCTTTTAGGGTTAGGCATTAGAGACAACCACATTAACTTTTGGGCACCACGTAATTCCATTGACATGACACCGTATGAACTATGGTTTGGAGAAATCTAAGATGTCGTTTTTCTTAAAGTTTGGGGTTGTGATGCTTATGTCAAAAGGCTTTAGCGTGATAAGCATGAACCGAAGCGAATAATTGCATCTTCATAGGATACACAAAGGAATCAATTGGGTATACCGTCTATCTCAGATCCGAAAGCAAAGTGTTTGTTGATGAAAATGGGTCCTTTCTCAAGAAAGAGTTTCTCTCGAAAGAATTGAGTGGGAGGATGTGGAACTTGATGAGGTTGTTGAACCATCACTTCAAACAGAGTGTAGGAGGGCGTAGGAAGTTGTTCTCGTGGCGCCTACACCAAATTGAAGATGAAGCCAATGATGATGATCATGAAGCTTTAGATCAAGTTACTAACAAACCTCGTAGGACGACAAGGACATGTATTGCTCCAGAGTGGTATAGTAATCCTGTCTTGGAGGTCATGATGTTGGACAACAATGAACCTACGAGCTATGGAGAAGCGATGGTGAGCTCGATTTATGAAAATGGCTGGAGGCCATGAAATCTGAGATAGGATCCATGTATGAAAACAAAGTGTGGACTTTGGAAGAACTACTTGATGGTCGTAAGGCTATTAAGTACAAATGGGTCTTTAAAAGGGAAGACAGGTGACGATGGTGAATGTCACCATTTAGAAAAGCTTGGCTTGTCGCAAAGAGGTTTTCGACAAGTTCAAGGAGATGACTACGATGAGACCTCCTCACCCATAGCGATGCAAAAGTCTGTTGGAATTATGTTGGGAGTTGCTGCATTTTTTGATTATGAAATCTCGCAGATGGATTTCAAAACATTGTTTCCTCGTCAGTTTCCTTGAGGACAGGTTGTATGTGATACAACCAGAAGGTTTTGTCATTCCTAAGGATGCTAACAAGTATGCAATCTCCAGCATTCCTTCTATGGACCGGAGCAAGCATCTCAGAGTTGGAATATACACTTTGATGTGATGATCAAAGCATTTAAGTTTATACAAAGTTTGTGAGAAACTTGTATTTCCAAGAAAGTAAGTGGGAGCACTACAGAATTTCTGATGAGTATATGTGGTTGACATATTGTTGATTGGAAATGATGTAGGATTTCTGGAAAGCATATAGGGTTGTTTGAAAGGAGTTTTTCAAAGGGAAACCTCGAATAAGATACTTGAACATTGAGCATCAAGATCTATAGAGATAGATCAAGACGCTTAATAGAAATTTCAATGAATACATTCCTTAACAAGATTTGGAAGGAGTCCAAAATAGATCGGTCAAATAAAGAGTGCTTGCCTATTTTGTAAGGTGTGAATTTGAGTAAGAATCAAAGATCGACCATGGAATAGGAAAGAGAAAGGACGAAGATCATCCCGTATGCCTTAGGTGTAGGCTCTATAGTATGACATGCCGTGTACCGCAACTGATGTGTTCCTTGCCATGACTCTGATAAGGGGTACAAGAGTGATCCAGGAATGGATCACCGGATAGCGGTCAAAATTATCCTTAGTAACTTGAGGACTAAGGAAAAGTTTCTCAATAATGGAGGTGATAAATGAGTTCGTCGTAAAGGGTTACGTCGATGCAAGCTTTGACACCAATCTGGATGACAATGAGTAGCAAAAAGGATTTGTATAATGGAGCAGTCATTTGGAATAGTTCCAAATGGAGTGTGATAGAAACATCTACAGGATGACATATAGATTTGTATAAACACATAGGGATCTGAAAGGTTCACACCCGTTGACTAAAAACCTCTCTCACAAGCAAAACATAGTTAAACCCCAGAACTCATTGGGTGTGAATCACATAGTAATGTGAACTAGATTATTAACTCTAGTGCAAGTGGGAGACTATTGGAAATATGCCCTCGAGGCAATAATAAATTAGTTATTATTACATTTCCTTGTTCATGATAATAATTTATTATCCATGCTATAATTGTATTGATTGGAAACTCAAATACATGTGTGGGTACATAAACAACACACTGTCCCTAGTGAGCCTCTAAGGACTAGCTCGTTGATCAAAGATGGCCAAAGGTTCCAGCCCATAGACATGAGTTGTCATTTTATAACGGGATCACATCATTAGGTGAATGATGTGATGGACAAGACCCAAAATATGAACGTAGCATGTTATCGTGTTAGTTTATTGCTACTGTTTTCTGCATGTTAAGCATGTGTTTTTGTGACCATGAGATCATGCAAATCCCGGGTACCGGAGGAATGCCTTTTGTGTATCAAATGTCACAACGTAAATGGGTGACTATAAATGCGCTCTACACGTATCTCCGAAGGTATCTGTTAGGTTGGCGTGAATCGAGAATGGGATTTGTCACTCTGTATGACGGAGAGGTATCTCTAGGGCCCACTCGATAATACAACATCACAATGAGCTTGCAAGAAATTTGACTAAGGAGTTAGTCACATGATCTTGTATGACGGAACGAGTAAAGAGATTTGTCGGTAACAAGATTTAACTATTTATGGAGATACCGACGATTGAATCTGGGGAAAATAACATACCGATAGACAAAGGGAATTGTATACGGGATTGATTGAATCCTTGACAACGTGGTTTGACCGATAAAAATCTTGTAGAATATGTAGGAGCCAATATGGACATCTAGGTCCCGCTATTGGTTATTGGCCGGAGAGATTCTCTCTCATGTCTGCATAGTTCTCGAACCCGCATGGTCTGCACACTTAAGGTTTGGTGATGATTTGGAATTAGTGAGTTATGTGAGATGGTAACTGAATGTTGTTCGGAGTCCCAGATGAGATCCTGGATGTCACGAGGAGCTCCGAATGGTCCGGAGGTAAAGATTTATATATGGGAAGTCATATTTTGGCTACCGGAAAAGTTTCGGGTTTTCTAGTATTGTACCGGGAACCTTCTAAAAGGTTCCGGAAACTTTCGAAGGAGTCCGGAAGTCCACCAAGGGTTCTACCACATCCCAAGGGTTTGCATGGTCTAAGGGGAGACATTGTGGCCTTATTGGGCCAAATGCACAGGTCCCTCAAGGCCCATGGAGTTGGGAAAGGTGGAAAGTCCACCTTTGTATGGAAGGGAAGGAGGGGGACTAGGTTTCCACCTCCTCCCCCTTGGCTGCGCCCTAGGGATTGGAGGGGCTATTCCCCATGCCCTTCCACCTATATATATAGGGGACGGGGAACCCCAAGAGCACACACAAAGCCGTTGGCGCACCTCTCTCTCCCTAGATCGTTTTCTCCTCCGTTCGCGATTTCGGTAGCGCTAGGTGTAGCCCTACCGTGATAGCACCACCACCGCCGCCACCATGCCGTCGTGTTGCTGGACGGCTCATCTACTATTCCCCCTCGCTTGCTGGATCGAGGAGGCGGAGAGGTCATAAAGCTGTACGCGTGCTAAACGCGGAGGTGTCGTCCGTTCGACGCTTGATCCGGAGTTCGTGGGACGCATCGTGATTGGATTGGGAAGATGTACCACTACATCAACTGCATTCTTTAATTCTTCCGCTTTGGTGGTCTACAAGGGTATGTAGATGCACTCCCCCCTCTCGTAGATGTTAGTCTCCATAGATTGATCTTGGTGAGCATAGATATTTTTTTTGTTTCCCATGTGACGTTCCCCAACAGGGCCGCGTCTGCCGTGGTTCCTTTCCGGTGGCGTCGCCGCTGATTTGTTGGAGCTCCACGGTGATTTCAGTAGAGCCCCCCCAAGTTGCAATCGAGCTTCGGCAGAGCCGTCGACACTGTGTCAGAGCTCCGTCAAGACTGCAGCGGAGCTCCATTGGAGTTGCAATGGAGCTTTGCCGGAGCTGTCGGGCTGTGTTGGAGCTCCACCGAGGCTGCAATGGAGCTTCGCCGGAGCCGTCGGTGCTGCGGTGGAGCTCCGGTAAGGCTGCAATGGAGCCTTGCTAGATGCCATTAATGTTTTGTTGGAGCTTCGCCTAGGTTGCAACGGCAGTGCGTTGACTCATTGCTGTCATGGCTTTGTTGTATTCCATGGCCACAAGTTTGCTGATCCAATGACTGAATAGGCGGACGATTTCTCTAAGAAATCATCCGGCTAATTTGTAGAAGCCCCGGCATATAAGCAGTTGAGATGCCCTCCACAAACGGGTCACCTACTTACAGTTCAGCCTCGGGCGATGCCTGTAACCACAATGCACCACAATACTCTCTTTCGAAGATTTTTAGAGCATGCTCAGCCACGACTTATAAATTCCGGCCCTCAATCGTTCATGGACACGCTCGGTCAGTGACTAGGCATGTCTCTTATTTTTCTGTCTGTGCAACAATATTTTTCATTTTATTCCTCATATGTTCGGTCACTTGCACGTGATTGGTGGAGAGGAAGAGAGAGAAAGAAAAGAATCATTAAAGAAAAGAAAAAGGTGGTCCAGGTGGGGTGGCATCCTATGTGGTGGACTGATCGGGCACATGTGGGCGCGTCCGTGAGCCCTCATATTCCCCCCATATTTGAGGTGGATATGAGAGTTCACGGACAGCCCGGGCATATAAGGACGATGTGAGGGGTCCTCTTGGGTCACTTTTTTATTCTCTCTCCTGTCCGGTCACTCACCGGGTGCTTCCGTGGGCGTCTGAGGGGTCATTTGAGGGCCCAGACATAGATTCTCTTAGGGCATCTTCAAGGCATACCCTCAAACCGCCCGCATATGTCCGGATTGTGAGGTCTGAACACGGTTTGCCATTCAATACGGGCCTGCATCGCTCTGTCGAGCGGTGCAGACATATTTTTCCTGGGAAAGCCGAGATAAACATGGGGGTGGTTTGTGGGGGGGGGGCATTGCATGAGTCGGGCGGTAGACACGTAGGACTCTGGCATCCCGACCCATCAAAACCCCTCCAAGACCCCATGCCTCAGTCTTCCCCATTTTCTCTCCTTCCTTCTTTCTCTCTTGCGCTCACCGCCTCTACACCACCGGGTACTCCACACCACACATATGTCAAAATTCTTTATCTCCTTCACCTCAAGTATTCCAGCCGTGCGCCACCCCACTTTTCCTTCCTAGTCGTTCGACCCCTCTCATTCGACCGCCTCACGAGGTAGGTGCTACTATTGTAATCACCACGTGCATCAACTTTTCGATGAATTGTCGGAGCTAGAAAGATGTCCCTTCTTAATTCAAGCAATGGATTACGACTTGGAGTAAATATACGAGTACGATGTTAGTCGTTTGACTAGCATGTTCTCAGTTTGAAGGGATAGATCAAGGGCATCGTGCTCAACTGCAACAGGGGTGCACAACCATTTGACATTGATGTCCGACTACTTTCCACTGAAGCACTCTTCGCTGATCATTTTCGTTGGTGTTTCTGATAAGAAAGAATTTCTTCAATCGTTTATTCCATGGTGTCCACTCCTACGATGGCTACTTTGTCTTGAAGAAGGATGTCCTGAAAAGGATAGGGTTCTGTGGTTACCACAAGTGCACATACACACTTCGGATTCTTGGATATTGCACAACCGGCTATTCATGGGATGAGTATTTAAGAATGTGTAAGAGCACATGCGAATATGCCATGGTGAGGTTTGCAACTACCGTGGTCAAGGTGTTTGGAGATCAGTACCTAAGAGAACCAAATGTAGCAGACAAAAGAGGCTCTTTGCAATCACAGAAGTAATGGGGGTGGCAAGGTTTGCTTGTATCTCTTAAATGCATGCATTGGAAATGGAAGAACTATCCGAAGGCTATACTAGGGCAATATCAGGGTCATGTTAAAAAGCCCCTCATCATTCTTGAAGCACTTGCACCACATGATCTTTGGATTTGGCATGATTTCTTTGGCATACATGGGTCTCACAAGGATATCAATGTGCTACAGTGATAATAGTTATTCACGAGGCTGACTAAAGGAAAAGCTCCTTCTTTCCACTATATTGTCAAAACGAAAAGCTCCTCCTTGCCAGTATATTGTCAATGGACATGAGTACAACATGGGATACTATCTGGTTGATGGTATCTATCCTCCATGGGCTACCTTTGTCAGCACCATCTCTAACCTAGTTGTATAGAAAAAATCTTACTTTGCCCAAAGGCAAGAGGTAGCTAGAAAGGATGTCGAGAGGACATTTGGAGTTTGGCAGCCATGTTTTGTAGTTGTTCATTGACTTGCTAAACAATGGGATCCATAGACCTTGTGAGAGGCGATGACAAGTTTTTTGTTCATGCACAACATGATCATCAAGGATGAGGGTGAGTATGATGTTTGGACTCTGGAATTGAGAACATGGGTGATCGGGTCAAACTTCCACACCAGAATCACACCAAATTTGAAGGGTTTGTTCAAGTGCATCAACAAATTAGGCATCAACCAACTCACGAGAATCTTAAGGAATATTTTCTTGGGCATCTATGGGCGGTCAAACGGGATAACAATATTGGAATGTAACATTTGAACTTTTTAAATTTGAACTACCGTCGGCTATTTGAACGTTTGTACTCTATGTATGCGACTATTTATGTTGGGGAACGAAGCATGAAAAACAAAAAATTCCTACGAACACCCAAGATCTATCTATGGAGTTGCATCACAATGAGGGGGAGTGTGTGTCTACGTACCCTTGTAGACCAAAAGCGGAAGCCTGGATAACATGATTGATGTAGTGGTACTCTTCGCGATCCAATCACGACCCAAACCGATATAGCACCGAACGGACGACACCTTCGAGTTTAATACATGTGCGGATTGACAACGTATCCTCCTCCTTGATCCAACAAGAGAAGGAGGAGCAGTAGATGGGATCATAACCAACATGACGGTGTGGTGGTGATGGTGGTGGTGCATCACTGGCAAGGCTTCACCAAGCACCGCATGGACGAGGAACGAGAGAGCGGGAGAGGGACTACGGTCGTGGGAAGGGTTGGGTGCCCCCTTGCGCCTCCCCACATTTATATAGATGTGGGAGGGGCTCGTAGATTTCCCTCCAAGCCCCTAGGGTCCTTGATCAAGGGGGAGGAGGGAAATCCCTCCTTTTCTTCCCGACCAACTACTATCTCCCCTTTTAGGGATCTTGATCTTATCCCTTTGGGATATGATCATATTCATTAGAGGGGTCTTGTTGCACCTAGACAAGGAGTGTGAGGACTTGCCGCACTTCCCACGCTAATGTGTTCCCCCATGCAGGTAGGCCTCACTCCAAAACCTTCCTGAACCTTCCCGATACAATACGAAAAAATCTCGAACATTTTCCGGAACCCTGAATATGACTTCCCATATATAAATCTTTACCTGCAAGCCGTTCTGGATCTTCTTGTGATGTCCGTGATCTCATATGAGACTCCAAACAACATTCGGTCACCGACATACATATCCCAATACTACTCTAGCATCATCGAATGTTAAGCGAGCAAAACCTACAGGTTTGGGAATCATGTAGGCATGATCGGGACACCTCTTCGGCTAATAACCAATAGCAGGACAATGATGCCCATATTGGTACCTACATATTCCACGAAGATATTTTATCGGTTGAACCACAATGTCGTGGATTCAGTTAATCCCATATGTAATTCCCTTTGTCTAGCGATATGTGTAACACCCCAAGACCGACGCTCCAGAAAATTTCACTTTTGTTCCATTGTCTTCGTGTGATTTATTTGTTGTCGCATTCATCATAGCATAATACACATCATCTGCATTACATCAGCACTCCATTGCATCCAGTTTTCTAAACTTGCATCCGTATTAGTTGCCGGTTCTCCTCATTATCATCGTTGACCATTTTGAGACCAGCCACTCACGCACGCGCCCACGACATTGTTAAAATATGTTTTTAAAACTGTCTATAAAACATTCTAGGATTGGGTTGAAACTTGGTGTGCAGTCTTATTATAATGTAGGTAGGTTGCGTGCAAAATTTTGTCACAATCGGAGTTCGTTTGAGACCCAAACGGTTTACCATAGCAATACCGTCACCGGTTTATTTGTCGGACGTTTTCGGTGTTTTAAAACTTCGTTACCGGGCTGAAAAACTCCCTCTCTTCTTGGCCCATCTCCCTCTACACAGCCACTAAGCCCACCTAGTCATCCCCGGGACTAGGACCGTCCAATCATCAAAATCTGCGGAAAACCACCCTAGCCTTGCCCCACTTCCTATAAATAGACCCCTAATTCAGCGAACCCTAGCCCTCTCCTCGTTTCCCATGCAAACCCTAGCCCTAGACGCCAGCCAACCTTTCCACCTCCTCTCTCCTCCTAGCCGCCGCTGAGTCCCGTAGTGGCCCAAATCAGGCCCTCCCAGGCCCGAATCGGCCAGCCGCCGCCCCGGTCCTCTTGAGAGCAGCGCAGCTCCCAAGGCTACCCCGCGCTTTCGCCTTCTCGAGCTGCCGGAGCCATGCCAGAACCTCATGGGCTTGCCGCCGCTGCTCCGGCTGGAGGTCGCCGGAGACCGAGCGGCGCCTCCCCGAGTTGCAGCCTTGGCCTGCCGCTGGCCTCCGTCGCCGTGCCATGCTCGCCTCATGCCACCGCCGCGCAAGCCCCCATCGTCGGTTCCTCATGCTGCACGGCCGCTTCCCATCACCGCATGCACTGCCAGGCATCGCCGCCGCCTTGGACCCTTGCCACGGTGCCGCCAGCCGCTGGCCCAGCCTCTCTCGATCCGGGCGGAATCGAGCAGGAGGACGAGCGCCCTGCTCGGACGTGTTGACCGCGCCAACTGCCAGCGTGGGCCGGCCCAGTTCCAATCGCACCGCTGGCCCAACACCGCGACAAGGCCCATTCCAGCCGGCCCACCTCCTCTAGCCAGCCTCAAGCCAGGCCAAGGCCTAGCCCAGCCGCACCGAGCCGACCTAGTGGCCCTCTGGTGAGCACCCCCCGGCCATGCTATCCCTCGCCGCGTGCGAGATTTGACCAGTTTGAACAGATTCGTCCCACGTCGTTTTTTTCTAGTGGCCGAATATATTTAATTGTGAGGACGCCTATAATTTAAGATTAGTTGTGTTATTTAAAATGCTTATATCTTTTCAACTGTGCATCACATTGAAATAAGGTATATATGAAAAATATGTAGAATTTTGGGTAGAATGGAAATATCATGTTTCCACAAATGTTTAACCTGATGTTTTCTGTTAGTTTGCATAACTGCCATCTTTTGCATCACACATAATTATTTTAGCGTGCATCCAAAGTAGTCAAACCTAGTATGTAAAATTTGTATGTTGTTTGCAACACATTTCTATGGATGGTAAAAATAGTTATCTCACTGTTTGCATGTGGGTGGAATAAATAGTTTACTAAGACCAGTTTATGTCATATTCTCGCATATACGTTGTGGCATTAGTTTTATTTAAAACCCCACATATTATATATGTTTTCGGGTTAGAAAAATCCATAGAAGTTAACTGTGGATTTAGTTTTGTCTTTTGAGAAAGATAGCATGCATGATATTTTGCCATGATGCCCTTTTGTTTATTTCGTTTGATTTAAACCATGCATCATATGAATTAGTTTTGAACTAGAGATATTCCCTTGGACATGTGTGCTAGCCCTTGGTATTCTTAGTTGCTATAGAAATCCATGTTTAGGTGTTGTTTTCTTGTTGCCAACATGCTAGAAAATAGTGCTGTTTTGAGACGCTGAAATAATTTCTTTGTGTGGAATTTGTAATATTTTGTTGATATCTTGCCGTGAGATTTGCTAGTGATTTACAACCCCTTTGGGGTTGGGGCAATGGAGTTATTTGTAGTGCTTAAGATCCTCTAGCATGATGTTAACTTTCATGCAAATAGGTGCACTGTAGCATATAGTTTAACTGTTGCTAATATGCTATCAGGTTAAAAACTGCACTGTCAAAAACTGTTATATTCACCAAGTCTGAAACTGTATGCAACTTGCCATTTTGTGAGTTCATTTCGTAGTGATCCATGCTTCCATACTACTTGTCTTTATTAGAAAGTTGTTGTGCAACTTTCCCACTACTTATTCATGCCTTGTTTGAGAATTTTAGAATCTTGTAGTTTATTGTTTTGTGGGGTAGAAAATGCCATGATACTGTTTTCGGCAGATCGTAGCTATTTCTTATATTGCTTGTAATTGATGAACCATTGCTCCGTTTTGAATATATCATATATGAAACTTGCTTAGAATCTCATGTAGTTTCATATATCTTGCTGCCTTCATGGTTTGGAGTGCTCGTGGTTGTCATTTGCATACATCTTGCATTCATGCATAATATCTTGTGACGACCGTATCTTTTGAACCGTAAATCCGTTGGAGATGATCCATATATGTAAATCCACTAGAATGATGCGTAGAATCACGTGAACCACTCTATTCCGATGTTTAAGAAGTATTAAAATATGTTAGTTCAGATCTGGACAGATTTCCAAGTTAGCACATGGGGTCAGTTCGGAGATGCTACATGTCGTTTCCGACCTCATGTAAAATGCCTAGGTAGGTAGTTTATTTGTGCCTCACCTCTTGCCATGTTCAATTTTTTTAACATGGACGTGTACCTAAACGGGAGTGAACTAAGTAATTCAAATGTGTAGTTTCATCAATATGCAACTCATTGCATATTGAGCTTCAATTATTGTGTAGTGTTTTATTGTTGTGAATTGCCATGTCGTGCCTTGCATAATGAAACCGGACATGCATCATATGTGTTGTGCATCGTATCATGCATTTTTGCGGTGTTACCGTGTGTTGATCGTTGTTTCGGATTGTTTCTTCTCTATAGTGTTCCGAACGTCTTCAAAGTGTGAGGATCCATTCGACTATGTGGTTTCGTCTGCTTCACGGAATCGTTCCTCTTCCAAGAGGGATCACATGCAAGATGATAATTTCCCTAGATACCATTACTACCATTGTCATGCTAGTTGTCTCGTTTCTTTCGATATGTCTTGCTGCCTACCACTTAAATGTCAGCCTCTCAACATTGCCATGGAAACCTTTAACCTTTATACAACCTAGCAAACCACTGTTTGGCTATGTGACTGCTTGCTTAGCCTTTGATAGCGTTGCTAGTTGCAGGTGCAGTTGCTTCCATGTGAAAACATGGGTTCCTTGTTGTATCACCATATTAATGCCATTTAATTTAATGCACCTCTATACTTGGTAAAAGGTGGAAGGCTTGGCCTTCTAGCCTGGTGTTTTGTTCCATATTTGCCAACCTAGTTTTGGCTACCGATGTTATATTCCGTAACTGAGCGCTCCTAACACGCTCGGGGTTGTTATGGGGATCCCCTTGATAATTCGTCTTAGTTTAAAACTAATCTGGGAAGGCCCAACTTTGTTACTACATTTGACTAATAACTAATGAACCGCATAGGGTTTGATCACCCCGTGGATAATTTAATCAACCCCCTGGCCAGTGCTCCTCATGAGCGGTGGTCCAAACTAGAGCCATTCGTGGGGCCAACCCGGGGCAACTTGGGAGATTTCTATCAGGCCACCGTATGATGTGCTTATCCGTCGTGTCCTGAGAATGAGATACGCGGCTCCTATCGGGTTCGTTGACACGTTGGACGGCCTTGCTGGACTTGTTTTACCTTTTACGAAATATCTTGTGCATCGGTGATTCCGATGATGCTTTGGGCTATCTCAGAGTTGAGGTTTTCCACTAAGAAATCTGAGGAGATTACGAGTTTTGTGATCGAGCCTTTCTGTGGGGCTTGTGGTAATTTGTGATGGACTAGTTGGAGCACCCCTACAGGTTTAAATCCTTCTGAAAGCCGTGCCCACGGTTATGTGGCAACTTGGAAACTTTGTTTAACATCCAGTTCTAGATAACTTGAAGCAAGCTTAATTAAAATGTGTGAACTGTGTGCGTAACCGTGACTATCTCTTTCGTGAGTTCCTTCTCGGAACGAGGACACGGTGGGGTTATGTCCGACGTAATTAGGTGTTCAGGATCATTTATTTGATCATCATTAGTTCCTGTCTGATTATGCGTAGATCATCCCCCTCTTATTCTTGTACTCACAAGTTAGCCACCTCAAACAAATGCTTAGTCGCTTGTTGCAGCCTCACCACTTAACCATACCTCACCCATTAAGATTTGCTAGTTTTGATACCTTTGGAAATGAGATCGCGGAGTCCATGTGGCTCACAGATTACTACAACAACAGTTGCAGGTACAGGTAAAGTGGTATGTTGACGTGAGCGCGATGATTGTTCTATTTGAAGTTGTTTCTTCTTCTTCTTCTCCGATCTAGGATGGGTACCAGGCCGACATCCTGGGATAGCAAGGATGGACGTCATTCTTTTATTGTTTGTTTTCGTCCATAGTTGGACCCTACACTTCTACATGGTGACTGAATAAGTTGTTGTACTGATGTGATCTTGATGTGGCTTGTGGCGAGTGTAAGCCAATTACATATACTCATCTCTTCCGTACATGTACTTGTAACGATATCCATTCTTGCAAAACGACGAGATGTACTTATATCCCTGTCGAGGCCCTCGTGCCAAAATAAGGATAGGGTCGCATCTTGGGCATTACAAAATATGTTATTTGTCCGAGTTTTGATCGTTGGTATCTCCATACCTACTTAAATCTCGTCACTAGCAGGTCTATTAACTTGTTACATAATACAAGATATCATGAACAACTCATTAATCACATTGCTTGCAAGCTTCTTGTGATGTTGTATTACCGAGTGATCCTAGAGATATCTCTTTGTCATATGGAGTGACAAATCCCAGTGTTGATCGATGCTAACCCAACAGACACCATCAAAGATACTTGTAGGGCACCTTTATGATCACCCAGTTAAGAAGTGACGTTTGTATACACACTAAGTATTCCTCCGATGTCAGGGAGTTCCATGGTCTCATGGTCTAAGGAAGAGATACTTGACATGTAGAAAACTATAGCAATATACTAAGTGATATGATCACATACAACGCTTATGGTTGGGTCTTGTCCAACACATCATTCTTCGAATGATGTGATTCCTCTATCAGATGACAACTCGTGTCTATGCTTAGGAAACCCTAACCAACATTGATCAATGAGCTAGTCTAGTAGAGGCTCAATAGGGACACGGTGTTGTTTATATATCCACACATGTATTTAAGTTTTTGGTCAATACAATTCTAACATGGATAATAAAAGTTTATCATGAATAGGGAAATATGATAATATGCAATTTATTATTTCCTCTAGGGAAAATAGTCTCCCACTTGTACTAGAGTCTCACATCGCCATGTGATTAACACCCAATGAGTTCTTGGGTTTGATCATGTTTTGCTTGTGAGAGATTTAGTCAACGGGTATATGATATTTAGATCCATGTGTACTTTGAAAATCTCTACATCATATTGTAGATGCTGCTATCATGTTCCACTTGGAGCTATTCCAAATGACTACTCCACTGTACACTATACGTATCCGGTTTGTAACTCAGAGTCATTCGGACCGGCGTCAAAGCTTGCATCAACGTAACCATTTATGACGAACTATTTATCACCTCTTAATTGATAAAATTTACTTACTCTTCTTTTGGTACCTAAGGATAATCTTGACTGCTTGCCAGTGATCCACTCCTGGATCACTCTTTTGTCTCCTTGCCACACTCATGGCAAGGCAGACATCAGGTATAACTGGTGCAGGGATGTGCAATACAAATGGTATTTACCCCCTTTCCGTGATAGAATTTCAAAACGTCACATTGCCTATGTGGCCGATAGGGGGTCCATCCTACAACATAAGAAAAATTGTAGGCGACAATGACCGATGAATGCAAAGGTTTGCCAAAAGTAAGCGTATTGGATGTTCGCATCTATCGAAAACGGGAGTCATCGGTCAACTAGTTGAGATATGTCATATTTCCGATACGACCCATCGTTTATACTCGTGTGAGATTGCATTACCATTGCACTCGATTTTTGTGGTGCAATGATTATGATGTGCACCACATCACAAATAGTTCAGAATTATAAATCATGTAAGTTAAGGAGAATATCACACAAGCTTACATTTGCCGCACCATTTGTGATTTTTGTGACTAAGAAGACAATTTAACCGTCGTACGAGTGTCGGATTAGTTTATGAAATGTATGAATGGCATACTTGTTGGTGTAAAAACCGCCCAATCTCGAGTAGGGGATCCGAACTATGGATCTAGGGTCGATGGGTAACAAGATACAATGGGGACGGTGTTTCACCCAGGTTCGGGTCCTCTTGATGGAGGTAAAACCCTACGTCCTGCTCTTGTTATTGATGAGGTAGTACAGAGTACAGGTTTAATCTACTACGAGATCGATGTTGTTGTCTAAACCCTAATCGTAATGAGTTTGATGTGTCATATGAGCAATGACCCCCCGGCTTATATAGATACCAGGGGTGTCAGGGTTTACACAAGGTCGGTTACAACAGAGAAGGAATATGCCGATTACTACATCTCCTTGGATTACACGCAAAGTCTTCAGAAGAGTCCGTCTTGAATCCAACACTTTTGCCAACAGTTGAACATGCAAGAGAGTCCGACATATATGGACATGTAGGCGCACCAAGGACCCCCTAATCCTGGACTCCTTCAGTAGCCCCAGAACTACCCTCCAATCTCGTAGTTCTAGGTCCACCGCTTCCTATTTTCTCCGGTCTTCGGCTTGCGAGGCGAGTTACATGTTGTATCTGATTGACCCTTTCTTCTGCATTATTCCTTCACCCGCGAGTGAAAAAACTCCACAGGTCCCAAAAGAGCAAATATTTTCTTTTCACAAAGTTAACCACCCGCTCGATTGTTGTACGCCAATGGAAAATGGTTGGTTCCTTCCCTAAATAAAAGGAATCACACACCATATAACGCACGCGTGCCCCCCAGCAACCCTCCCGATCCCTTCCAACATGTCGACAAGAACACGAGAGATGCAAAGTCATGGCGACCACTGCATGCCCCTCCCCGCGTCCTCGTGGCTCTCTCCCCATAGATTGGGCTAGCTTGTGTGTCTTGCACCCCCTGTGCGCGAGCTCGAGGTTCAAGGGTATTTGCCCAACTCAGACCTGTCTCCCTCCTGTCCTGGGTTAACCTCTGCTAATGGAAAGGCCTTTGTAGAGAGGTTTCCTACATCCAATACAACGGACAGGGTATGATTCGTTTCCTACCTCTTACAAGGCCTAGGCTTCCCTATCCATCCCTTTCTATGGGGCATGTTGGAATACTATGTAATCCAACTTCACCATATTACCCGTGGATCTATTCTCCATATCATTGGATTCATTGCTCTTTGCAAGTGTTCTTATGTTGTTAAGCCCATTTTGAATTGTGGAAGAAGTTTTTCTGCTTTGTCCACCGAACAGAGGGCGAGACTATTTATAAAGTTGGGGGAGTCGAAGTATGGCGCATAGCCGGGGTCGGGTATCCGGTAGGTACCCCGAAGGAAGCTCCTAGGAGTGGACCTCTGAATGGTTTTATATTTCAGACGTACCTTCATTTGACCCTGTTCGAAGGGGTGTGCCTGAATTCTCAACCGCTCCACTTAGGAAGCAGTTTTAATTGGCGCCCAAGAAGCCCGTATAAATAAGACGAATCGGACGTGAGGCATCTCGTTGCCAAGTACATCTTGGCATGGGCGGCCCGGCCCGAAAATTCCGGGCCGGGCCAGGTCAGGCTTTATGTTCGGGCCGGACTTGGGCTTGAAAACTGGTCCGGAAAGCAGTTCGGGTCAGACTCGGGCTTGCCGAAAATGGTGATTTACACGGGGGCCCGTCCCGGAATTGTCCTTTTATGCCCATTCGGGCCGAGCTCGGGCATGATTTTACGTTTTTTGGCCGGGTCGGGCCGGGCTTGGGCTTTAGATTTCCAATTCGGGCTTTGTAAAGCTCGACCCAAAGCCCGGCCCGGCCCGGAATATGCCCAGGTTTATTGCCAAGGTAAAGCTGTTGAACACAACTAGCTTACTATGATCGATGTTTTGGCCGAAGTCATAAGGCAATGTGTCTAGCCTCTCCAATAGAGATCCCATCCACTCTGGCAATTCAACGGTGCAAACGACGCCACTCGATACACGTGGGAAGGTCCAGCGGACTAGACGACATTATCTACCATGGTAGCCAATCTTTATAAGGGCAAGAAGGAATGCGTTATCAGTCAAAACATAAGGGATGGTTATTCAAACCACAATCCCATCATTTGGGTTAGTTTAATTCAATTCCCTCAATTCGGATCTCTATGTTGTCTCTCAATTGACTAAGTTCCTGAAATTTTGTTATTTAAACATGATTGGAGGCATGTGGTAAAAAGATCAGCTGCCCTACTCTTCAGCCAGAGAACTATGCCAAGGATGACGACCCTAGATTCCATGATGATATAGATACGTCGATAATTTTTGCAGATGAGTTCTTTTATCACAAAAGTATAAACGACACCGAGGTCGCCCTTTTGTTGACTATCCGAGGATACATCCTTCACCGAACAAGGAGAAAAAGAAGAAAGCACCTTCCTTAAAAGGTCGTTCGGCTGTCCCAACGGCCCTTCCTATTACAACGGAATGTGTCTCCAAGCGTATAAGACCTATTGTTATAGGGTCTACTCATTGTACGCCGAATTCGAGTCGGCCCTCCAAACATGGAGCTTCTACAGGGACTCCTCTGACCGCTCCCTCTACTCCCAAGAGGTATCATTTTTAGAATACTTATTGTTTTTTTCAAATAAACGACATGTATTTACACCTTTCACTTTATTCGATAGGACCCGAACACAGCCACCACCTTAGACGATGGTGGAAAATGTGGAAATCCCTCCTGCGGGTCAAGCCACCGAGGAGTATGACCATGTATCAATTACAAACTCTAAAGTGGAGAGCGTAATGAATCATCGTCGAAGGAAAGAATCCATGCGCCATCCTAGTTTTACCAAACAATAGTTTAATGCCTCGAGTTCGGTCGACGTGCACCACGGAGCTGCCCGAGCAGGACTCGAAGGAGTAGCCAGCTATATGTCAACAAGCCTTAAGGTATGTATTCGGATTTTTGTTGTTTTTGCATACAAATTCCTAGCTACCAGACCTTGATCCTCAATTGGGAAGCATGACCGATTCGAGGGTCTAACGCTAACTTTTGACATGCTTTGTAGTGTGTGAGGGACAAAAATAAAGAACTGTCCCAAGAGATCGGGACTTACTGATCACAACTCGAAGCTGCGAAAGCTGAGTTAGAACAAGTGAAAAGTTTCACCACACAAGCACATGGAACAAGTTTTGTTTTGACCTCATATTCATAGTTGTCCTATTTTCCCCCTTTTTAAAATGAAAGCATATTTTGTAGAAGCTGAATCTGTAGGACAATTCCAAAAAAAATCTAGAAATGGACAAAGAATTGCAAAGATATGCCGAGTCTCAAGATGAGGCCAACTTCAAGTACTTATTCCGAAGTGTAAATGAGAATAAGAAGCTTGAGGCAGAAAATCAAGAATATGTAAGCTAGATTGAAAGTTTAAAGACTCAACTCGGACAAGCCACCGATGAAAACAAGAAACACAAAGGTGGAATGTTCGGTAAGTAACATGCTGAAATATGTGAATATATTGAAATGACTTTTGAAGCCTGATCAAGTATTCCATTCCTTTGGTGTAGCACCCTTGACCGAGCATCCTGAATAATAAGCCATCTCGTTTAGTGGAGACCTTTTAAAAGATTTGTCCCTGAGTTATAAGCATTGTCGCAAAGTGATGAGAAGCATGCTAAAGGCCTTATGGCCAGCCGAGACACCCGTGGAAAGGATGCCAGAACTGGTCGAGCACCTTAAAGGGGCTCAGAGCCGATTTGAGCTATGGAAGACGTCGGCCTGCCAAGAGGGTACTCGAGAAGCATGGGTGATGATGAAAAAAGGTTTACAAAGCTCAATCCTGAAGAACTAGCACAAGTCAGGTCGGCTAGGCCCAACGGTCAAGAGGTGCCACTTCAGCTGGTTTATGACCAAGTGATGCCTATTGCACATTTGTCGCAGCAAGATTGTCGTGTGGATGCAATATTAGATAACTTAGATCAACAGCCTAATCCATCATTTGATGCAACTGAGTATTTGTGATCCTTTGTTCGATGTGTAAATGCTATCTTAACCAACCATCCGCTTCTACCTTCATGGATAATCATGAGGAAGTGTCCGTACTGTGTAACCTATAAAACCAATAAACAGTTCACGGAATCCAGAAATCCAGCCAATTGGTGCTACTAGATAGATAATTATCTTGGAGTAATGTTATATTACTTTTTTACTTTAGCAAGAAACACCTTCCCAAGAAAATAGTTCCTTTATAGGTTCCTTTCTGTGTGTTTTGTGAGCATCCACTTTGTATGGAGCTAGTGTATGTTCGGGTATTTTAACCCTTGGTGTTAGGCACCAAATTATTGTTATTTACCTTCCTTTGCCAGACCAATTTGTCATTTAAGAACCATAGCTTTCAGCTTCACCCATATGTTGTACCTATCCGTATTACCCGGTCGTAACGATCCCGGAGGTGCACCCTTTATCCTCTAGCTGAACAATCGGGAACATAGAGGATAAACATAGGAGCCAAGCAACCCAACTTGCCATAATCTTAAGTCAAATTTAGTGCATATTGAGGTTTTAAGTAAAGGAAGAAAAGACAAACATATAAAAATAATGCACAAATGTATTATTATCGGCTTTACAAAGCCCCTAGGTGCCTATAGAAATTACATATTTGACGGACACAATTCGGTTAATCCGAACATGAACTGGGATACGCTAAGTCCCTTTAACAGAGGAAAAATGATACAAAAATTTAAAAACATAACGAGGAAATCGGTAAATACAACTGTGTGAGCTTAGCTATAGACACGCCGAAGACGAGCTGCATTCTAGGGGTTTGGTTCAAGACGATTGTCCGCCGCACTACGGAGCCGATATGCCTCTTCGGTAAGTATGTCATCGATGATGAAGGGTTCCTCCCATTTGAGTGCAAGTTTGTCCTTTTTCTTCTCAGGGAGGCATAGCACAAACTCGTCCATGTTGTATGTCTTTGCCTGAACTTCCCTGCTTTGATAGCCCCAAGCCTGTTATTAATAAAAGGTGGACAGTGCCAGGGCTATGTCACGCTCCTCTTCTAATGTGTCCAAGTCAGCCCACGGACCTAACTCGCCTTCTTTTTCCTCGTACATGCGCACTCTAGGTGCATCGTGGATAATTTCGCAGGGGAGGACTGCCTGTAGACCTGTTCGGAGTTGTTCATAGGCCCCATAATATGGAGTCGAGCTCCTCAACCCAATGGCAATCAGACTCATAACTCGATGACCTGCCCGGATTAGGCAAAAGTTACTCGTTTTGCTTCGATCCACTTTGTGAATTTATCAACCATAACTAGTAAGTACTTCTTTTTCTTGGATCCTCCTTTCATAGGCCCAACCATAACCAGCCCCCAGACCGCGAACGACCAAGTGATCGGTATTTTCCGAAGAGTTGTTGCAGGCATGTGGCTCTCGTTTGCAAAGAGTTGACATCCAACGTAATGCTGGACAAGTGCATGAGCGTCAGCTCAAGCTGTTGGCCAAAAGAAACCAGCTCAGAATGCCTTGCCTACCTGGGCTCTAGCCACCACGTGATGGCTACCCATACTTGCATGTATTACAGCCAAGTGTTGTTTATGTTCTTCTTATGATACGCATCACTAGAGGACATCGGTAGTGCTTTTTCTATAAGGTCCCCCTTCGTGAACTTTGTAAGACTTGGATCTTCGAACTATCCTTATTGCTTCTATCTGGTCATTAGGGAGTTCCTAGCAAAGGAGGTAAGCTAGAAAGGGTTCGATAAATGGATCGATTATAGACATGATCTCATGGGCTAAGAGCGTTTCCACTAATGTGAATCCACCAATGATTCGATCATCTAGCTCAACTTTAGGGGATCACTTTTCTCCTTCTCTGCGGTTTTAACATCCCATGCTCGTCCTGCCATACCATGGAAGGTTTAAACAGTCGTTCGAAGAAGGTATTTTTGGGGACCGGGTCACGCTTGGAACCCATGCGAGCGAGGATATCAGTGGCCTGATTATTGTCCATAGAGACTTGATGGAACTCTAAGCCTTTGAACGGGTTGATATTTTAAGGAAAACATTCATATAAGCTGCCATCTTCAGATTTCTAGCAACAAATTCACCATTTATTTGGGAGACAACAAGGTTCGAGTCTCCTCGTACCTCCAACCTTTGTACACCCATCAAATTTTCCATCCTTAGGCCATGCAGAACAGCTTCGTATTCGGCCGTGTTATTCGAACCAATATACATGATTTGGAGAAGTTACCAAATATTGTCGCCAGTGGGGGATGTAAGTATGACACTAGCCCCCAGGCCAACTAGCGTCTTGCATCCGTCAAAGTAGATCGTCTAATGGGAGTATGCACTATACTCTTTAGGGAGTTTGGCTTTCATCTATTCTACTAGAAAGTCAGTCAACAGCTGAGATTTAATAGCTCAACGTGGCTTGTATATCATTTCAAAGGGTAATAGTTCTATGGCCCATTTAGCTATGCCTCGAATGGCGTCCTTATTGTTGATTATGACGTTCAGGGGTACCTCAGATGCTACCGTTACTGAACACTCTTGAAAGTAGTGCAGAGCTTGCGTGATCCCATGAAGACTATATAGGCTATCTTTTGGTAGTGAGGGTAGCGGGTCTTGCATGGGGTAAGGACTTTGGACACATACTAGACTGTCTTCTGTATGCGTAATTTGTGGTCTGCCGCTTCTCGTTCGACCACGAGTACTGCACTGACAACCTGATTCATGGCTGATATGTGCAATAGCATTAGTTCCCCTATTGTGGGTGCTGTCACTATTGAGTTGCTGGCCAGCAATGTTTTGATTAATTCTAGGGTTGTTATTGTCTCTTCGGTCTACTCGAAGTTTTTGGTTTGCTTGAGCAGGCGGTAGAGCGGTAGTGTGTTTTCAGCGAGGCAGGAGATAAAGTGGCTTAACTCCGCCATGCAACCTCCCAGTTTTTGGATAGGGCTCAGATTTTTGCCAAATTGGCCTCTATTCCCCTATGGGAGATGACAGATTCGAGCAGTTTACCAGTAGAGACACCGAAGATGTACTTCTTTGGGTTGAGTCTTATGTCGTATTGTCGGAGATTGTTAAAAGTTTGCCACAGGTCGTCCACTAGCTGGCTGGCGTGTTTGGCTTTACTGACCACATCGGGCACATATGCCTCAACTGTCTTGCCAATTTGTGTTTCTAGACATGTTTGAATCATGCGTTAATACATGGCCCATCATTTTTTACCCCAAAGGGCATTGTCTTGAAGCAGAATGGCCCGTATGGAGTGAGGAATGCGGTTGGCGCCTAACCAGATTCCTTCATCTTTATTTGATGGTATCTAGAGTAAGCATCGAGGAAATAGAGTGAGTTATGTCTTGCGGTGGCATCTATGATTTGGTCAATGGAGGCAAAGGAAACATATCCTTAGGGCAGACCTTATTGACGTCTTTGAAATTGACACACAATCGCCAAGATTTGTCCTTTTCTGGGACCATGACCAAGTTTGCTAGCCACTCAGGATGTTTGATGTCCCGAATGAATCCGGCTTCGAGCAATTTTGCTAGTTCCGTGCCCATGGCTTGACGCTTGGGTTCGAAAAAATGACGCATCGTTTTATTTGCCAGGTTTGAAGTCGTCTATGATGTTCAAGCTATGCTCGGCCAGTATTCATAGGATTCCTGGCATGCCTGAAGGGTGCCAGGCGAATATATCCTGGTTTGGTCGCAGGAATCTGTGTAGTGAGCTTCGTATATGGCCGCGTTATTGGAATCAGTATACATGATTTTGAGAATGTACCAAATATTATCGCTAGTGGGGGTTGTAAGTATGAGACTAGCCCCAAGCTACCTAGCGTCTTGCAGCCTTCAAAGTACACCATCCAATGTTGGTATGTACTATACTCTTTAGGGAGTTCATCTTTCGTCCATTCTGCTAGAAAGTCAGCCAACACGTGAGATTTAATAGCTCGGCGTTACTTGCATATAATTTCAAAGGGGAATAGTTCTATGGCCCATTTAGCTATGCCTCGAATGGCGTCCTGATTGTTGATTATGTCGTTCAAGGGTACCTCAGATGCTACCGTTACTGAGCACTCCTGAAAGTAATATTGGAGCGTGCATGATGGCATGAAGACTATATAGGCTATCCTTTGGTAGTGAGGGAAGTGAGTCTTGCATGGGGTGAGGACTTCACACACATACTAGACTGGCTTCTGTACCCGTAATTTCTGGTCTGCTCCTTCTCGTTCGACCACGAGTATTGCACTGACAACCTGATTCGTGGCCGATATGTACAATAGCATTGGTTCCCCTGTTGTGGGTTCTATCACTATTGGGTTGCTGGCCAACAATGTTTTGATTTCTTCTAGGGTTGTTGTTGCCTCTTCGGTCCACTCGAAGTTTTTGGTTCGCTTGAGTACGCGGAAGAGCGACAGTGCGTTTTCACCGAGGTGGGAGATAAAGCGGCTTAACGCCGCCATGCAACCTCCAACTTTTTGGACATGTTTCAACTCCATTGGGATCGTCAATTTGGATAGGGCTGAGATTTTTGCTGGATTGGCCTCTATTCCCCTATGGGTGATGATGGATTTGAGCAGTTTACCAGCAGGGACACCGAAGACGCACTTCTCTGGATTGAGTCGTATGACGTATTGTCGAAGATTGTCGAAATTTTGCCGCAGGTCTTCCACTAGCTGGTAGACATGTTTGGTTTTGCTGACCACATCGTCCACATATGCCTCAACTGTCTTGCCAATTTGTGTTTCTAAACATGTTTGAATCATGCGTTGATACATGGCACCAACATTTTTTACCCCAAAGGGCATTGTGTTGAAGCAGAATGGCTCGTATGGAGTGATGAAAGCGGTTGGCGCCTAACCGGATTGCTTCATCTTTATTTGATGGTATCCAGAATAAGCATCGAGGAAATAGAGTGAGTCATGTCTTGCGGTGGCATCTATGATTTGGTAAATGGGAGGCAAAGGAAACAAACCCTTAGGGCAGGCCTTATTGAGGTCTTTGAAATTGACACACAATCGCCAAGATTTGTCCTTTTCTAGGACCAAGACTAGGTTTCCTAGCTACCCAGGATGTTTGATGTCTCGAATGAATCCGTCTTCGAGCAATTTTGCTAGTTACGTGCCCATGGCTTGATGCTTGGGTTCAAAAAAATGACGCAACATTTTATTTCATAGGTTTGAAGCCGTCTATGATGTTCAAGCTATGCTCGGCTAGTCCTCACAGGATTCCTGGCATGCCTGAAGGGTGCCAGGCGAATATATCCCAGTTTTGTTCCAAGAATCTGTGTAGTGCTTCATGGATCATCGGGTCAAGCTATGTTCTGATGGATATTGTTTTGGCAGGGTCCGTCGGATGTACTTGAAACTTGACTATTTCGTCGGCAAGCTTGAAAGATGTGGAATTGGGCCTCTTGCTAAGAGTCACGTCGTCTATGTCAACCATTGTTCTCAGTTCAATGAGTTCTTCGGTCGCAAGGGCTTCAAATAGTGCCTCGAGGGCGATCGCTGAAGTTTATTTTCAGCCTATAGGGCTCTATCAAGGATCACTTGTGAGGGTAATAAAACAATTGGGTCTGGGCATTTTTAGTTTCATATACCCATAATGGGGTACGATCTGGAATCTGGCGAAGGCCTCACACCCCAGGAGGGTGTGATAGCCGCTTTTGAAGGGCACGATATGGAAGGTGAGCTCTTCGTACCTGTAATTATTATGGGTGCCAAGACCACATCGAGGGAGACCTGTCCCGTGCATCAAGCTTCTCTTTCGGGGATGATTCCTCGAAAAGTTATGCTACTGCTTTCCATGCGGGATTGGTCAAACTAAATTTTCTCCAATGTATCCTCATAGATGAGGTTTAGGCCACTGCGGCCGTCCATTAGCACCTTAGATAATTTCAAACCATCTATAATGGGGTTGAGGACTAATGCGGCTGATGTTTGGTTGGACCGTATTTCGGGCTGGTCTTCCTTCGTAAATGTGATAGGTGTGTTTGTCCATGGGTGTTATGCCGCCACCGTAAATACTTGTCTGGCTTCTTGAAGACCTCTTTTCCTTTAATTATTTGAGGAGAAAGTCTCAGAAATCATGAGCACATCGACAATGTTATGGGGGGGGAGTGAACACCCTTGCTGTGACTGGGCCTCGAGAATAGCTTCTCCGCTTTTAGCCACCTGCCTGATGACCCAATAGGATCGAAGCATGTGAGTTGAGACGGTGTGAGGTAATGTAGAGTGAATGGCGCAATGACTATCAAATAGCCTATCAAGTACGCTTTGAGGTCCATCAAGGGGCTTGTTCTTTTTTGGCGGCCCATATTTACTTGGTTGCTGCCGAAGTATGTGCTTTTTCCGAGATTCTCTAGGTTGCTTGGCGTGGTTTGATTCCGCCTACAACTGTTGAGACTACTAGTTACTTTCCACGGTGGAGTATTTATCTACCAATTCCGAAAGCTCGGTGAGGCTTTGGTTGCGGTAATGGGCGAGAGCATTCAAGATTCCCTCTTCGAGGCATTTATGTTGAAATATGTTTATAATGTCGAGGCAGTTGCAATCCGGTATCCGTTTTATGTTTAGCGGGGATCTGGACCACACGTATTGGAATAACTCTCCTGGCGCCTGCCTGACATGATGGAGGTCTCGTATTCTAGGTCCTTCTTCAATGCTCAAATGATTCCTAGATTGGGAGGTGGTTGGGAAGAATTTTGGTGTTTTGACAACTTGTGTTCCTTCGGTATTACTGATCGTATCAGAAACTGTTGTAGATTTTACAGTGCCAGGTCTAGGGCACGTACGGCTGACCGGACATGACAACTCGTAGTCCAAATTGAGTTCGGGGCACTACTCGTTCTCCGTAGAACCCGGGTCACCGGATATTGGGATGGGTGGGACATAAATTTCCCTGTCATTGGGTTTGATCCCGATCTGATCATAGACCGATGGTTGGTCATGGGATACTCCCATGGCCTATATTCAACCAAGGAGCTTGTCTAATTTCTCAATATCCATGACATACATGATTCCGAAGCCTACGGGAACCACCGGGGGCGTTTACACCTTCAAAGTATTCAGAGCTAGGCCTGGGATGTGGCCACACACTGGTGTTCATATTGTGCCTCCGTTTCGGGATCCAAGACTGGAACGTGAGCATGAGTCGTTTCTAGGACGAAACCCACCTCCTCTGATGTTAAAGCATCTTTAGGGAGGGAAGTTGTGAAAATAAGGTATTCCCGGGAGTCGGCGACAAACGCCAAGTGTTCGAACCGAATCTCATCATTAGGGGCGGAACTTCCAACCTGGTCCAAGTGACCTACGGGATCGGCATGCAGCACAACACTGTCGAAGGCAAAGATCTCCCCAGGGACAAACATATCCTTGATGCAGATTTCGTTGCCGATGATGGCGCGAGCCATCAATCCTTCTCATGATTCTGCAGCGGATCTCTCAATGAAAGCACCAATGTCGGTGTCAAAACTGGCCGATCTCAAGTAGGGAGTCCGAACTATGGATCTAGGGTGGACGGGTAACAAGAGACAATGGGGACGGTGATTTACCCAGGTTCGGGCCCTCTTGATGGAGGTAAAACCCTACGTTTTGCTCTTGTTGTTATCGATGAGGTAGTACAGAGTACATAGTTGATCTACTGCGAGAATTATGTTGTGGTCTAAACACTAATCGTAATGAGCTTGATGTTTCTTACGAGCTACGACCCCTCTCTTATATAGATGCCAGGGTGTGAGGCTTTACACAATGACGGTTACAACAGAGAAGGAATATGCCGATTACTACATCTCCTTGGATTACACGCCAAGTCTTTGGAAGAGTCAATTTCTGCCAACGGTCAAACAAGCAAGAGAGTCCAGCCCATAAGGACAGGTAGGCGGCCCAAGGAGCCCCTAATCCTGGACTCCCTCAATACTCGTGTCAGATGGGATAACTATCCCACACACTATTTTGTGTTGAAACGTTTAGGATGCGTTCGACATAAAAAATAGTTTATCATTCCGACCCGTGCGTGATATAGATAATATCACCAACATTTAATTCAGTTGCTTTGTTTGCGACATTGTTTGACATCACACACAGTTTGGAAACCGTAATTGTGTGCATGGTCGCACAAATTTTCTATGTGTGAAACGTCAGATCTTGAGGTATATCAGAAATATTGAGATTTACAAATCGTGTGCAGCATAATGACCCGCATAGAACCTTTTCCCTAATTTAATTGCAATAATTTAAAACTGTACAAAATTTGAATTTGAAAGTAGGAAATAACTTTTTCCATATCTATCATATAAAAAGATAGGTTCAACAACCAATGCACTATTCGACTCATTGGTACACACGCTCAAGAATTACATGAAAAAAAGAATTGCATAAGAATAAAAAAAATGATGAATAACGGTTGAATACTTGTATTAAAGACGGTAAAGAAACATGTGAAATATATTCTAGTTGTTGTAAAAGGTTAAGCACACACGACTCTAGTCCAACCCCTTGTGATGGTCAACCACCCGTCATTCACTATCCTCATGAGGACTTCTAGATAGTCATTGTAGTATGGAGAAATACATCTACCTTTGCTTCTGCAACAACCATGTAATTTGATAGGAGTTCTTGAGTAAACTGCCTTGTGAACCATGCTATTTATAAACTTCGTTGGGTTTTTCCCGAAGAGGAGAGGAGATGCAGCACTATAGAAATAAGTATTTCCATCGGTGAGATCCAAGTTTATTGAACCAATAGGAGAATTACACAAACTCTCGTTGTCAACACCTACACACACAGTCAAACACTTGCACCCAACACAGAGCAAGAAGGTTGTCAAGCCCTTTGAACTTGTTACTTGCAAGGATTAAATCCCGGTAGATAGATAATATAAATATAAAATCGAGAGATAAATTTCAGCAATATTTTTAGGCTTTTATTAATACACTTTGTCTAGTCCGGGGGGCATAGTTTTCGCTAGAGGCTTCTCTCTCGAAGAGAGCATACAATGGGTAGAAAAATTACTGTTGGGCAACTGGTGGAATATGCATAGTTATGAAGCATTTATTCACGACAATGATCATGTATATAGGCATCACGTCCATAAGCAATTAGACCAACTCCTACCTACATCTAGTACTATTACTCCACTCATCGACCGCTATCCATCGTGTATCTAGAGAATTAAGTATGAAATAGAGTAATGCTTGGAGCAAGATGACATGCTCTGGACAAAGTAAAATCAATTAAAATGAATAAACCCCATCAATTTATCCTTAATGGAAGAAATACAAATACGTGTCATGTCCCTTTCTGTCACTGGGATTGAGCACCGCAAGATTAAACCCATCACGATGCACCACGCCGAGTGAAGATAAATCAATCTAGTTGGCCAAACCGAACCGATAGACAGAGACAAATATAAAGCTATAATCATCATGAATAAAATAGTTGAGAGAATACTCAATTAATAATCATGAATAATATGATCATAAACCCACAATTCATCGGAGCCCAACAAACACACTCCAAAGTAGATTACATCTAATACATCACCACGGGAATCACAATGAACTTTGTATTGAAGATCAGAGAGAGAGAGAGAGACAAAGGGATATAGGTACTAGCAATGAACCCGTAGGTCTATGGTAGACTATTCACACAACATCACAGGAGCAACAAGGTTCATGTAGAGGCCCTCCGTGATTGATGTCCCTCCGGTGGGGCACAGGAACATGGCTCCAGATGGGATAACGACAGAACATAAACTTTTGACGATGGAAAAGTGTTTTGGGTGTCTTTGTGTTGGTTTTCTGATTTTAGAGAATTTATAAAGGCGGAGTTAGGTCAAACGGAGCCACTAGTTGTCCCAAGGTAACATGGCGCCCTCTTGCCTTAGAGATCCCTCATCCGACGTCTGGCCTCCCTCCAAAGCTTCCAACTCTTACTTTTTTCCATAAAAAATCGTCAGAAAATTTCTAGAGTTTGGACTTCGTTTGGTATTGGTTTCCTGAAAAGCCAAAAAAACATAGAAAGCAAAAATTGGCACGAGGCACTAGGTTAACAGGTTAGTTCCCAAAATGATATAAAATGAGCGATAAATGCATATAAAATATGCTAGAACTATAATATAGTAATATGGAACAATAAAAAAATATTGATACGTTGGAGACGTATCAAACCACTTCAAACAAAAAAGATACAAACATTGTCATCTAACAACTCATTATGGGCATTAAAAGTTCTACAAAGTTTTGAGTATCTCACAATAGATTAGTGTTGTCATGGACAAATTGTATATAAATAGTTTAATTGCCAAAATGTTACCATTTTACTAACAATCTTTATTAGTTACCTCACATCATGTTGGTTCATGAGTATCTCATTGCACCATAATCTAAAAGGGTCAAAGTGTGGATCTTTACCATTGACATATGTACCTACAAGCAACAAATAATATTAGATGTTAAACCACAATTGCATAATGATGTACTATAATACTCTCCCCATCCCACTATACAAGATATAATTACATCCAATATACTAAAATATTGGATGTATTAGCATCTTATATTATGGGGCGGAGGGGGTTTATTTAAGGCATGTGTGTGAACCAAAAAAATATTAAAAGAGGCATATGCTGAGTACAACAGGGTTAACATCAACCAGATATATTCATTCATAATGTTATTGTTGAACTTTCATAGAATATAGCATGTGCATAAACATCAAATTGTATAATTAAAGATCACAGGTTGAAAAACATGGGGCGTATTACCTACACCAGGCTTAACAACAAACAGATATGGCCATTGAATTCATATTGATCAAATTGTACTACTCACTATGAATACCTAAATAAACAAGGAATACTACAAAGAACAAATATAACAATTGAAACTGTACAAATGCTAACCACAAACATCCAGAAACCTTTGAAGGAGGCATATGCTCACTACAAGACACTTAACAACAACCAAATAGTCATTCATAGTGGTATTGTCGAAATTGCATAGAATGTACCTTGTGCTTAATCATAAAATTGTACAGTTGAACATACATTGTGAGAAAACATAAATTAATAGGGGCGTTTTAACTATACCAACTTTAAAAGGAACCAATTGTACGATTCAATAACCAAATATAGCAATTGAAAGCGGACATATGTACACTACTAACAAGCAAGAAATAACTAAACAAGGTATATGCGCTCTATAGACAACCAAACATAGGCATTCGTGAAATTGAACCAAACAATTCATACTCTATCATATCAAATTGCACTTTTGAGCATTGCATTTTGCATAACTGAAATAATTAAACATTACATGGTTAAAACCTAGCATGGCAAAAGCTACTAGCACAATCATATGTATTTTCTTCCTTTGAGGAGGCACGACAAAACAAATCATGTCTTTCCTGGCTTGTCACATATGGGGTCCTTCCCCTTGGAAGAGCATGTACTCTGGGTGCGCATCAAGCACTCCTGATGTCACAGATTTTCTCCTTCCCTTTGGAAGAACACGGTTGTAGGGTGCCCTTCGTTATGTCGTGGATGGGCTATTTCCTCTTGGAAGAGATGGATAGGGCGCCCTTGTCTTTCTTTTGGTCATCAATGAGGTCTTACTTGGTTGCTGATAATGCTATCGGGAACCCGATCCTAAGCCATGCAAATCTAGCATGTAACACATCATATCACTTTGCGGCTCACGCATGGTAAGATCCACGGCCGCCACCTTACCTTGGCTGGGACCGTTTGCGCCTTTTGGCTCACACATATGTTTAAATCACTAGCAATCATATGTGAGAGAACCCGGGTCAACATGACTAGTTACAGAACCATGTGGCACAATTGTATAGGAACATGCATACATAACCTAACAATGCATGTGTCGGTAATCAATGTGTGTACACGAGCTGTAGCAAGCTACACACACACCATTACACCGTGTGCCATTTCCCCGTAGGGACAGAAACAACAACAAAAACGATACATGTTGATCTATCAATGTGTCTGGAGCAGTAGCAAGCTACGAGCGCTCAATGGATGCACAAAGAGGCATTTCCCTATAAAGAAGGCTAGCATAGGCATACGGCTAGGTGTCAAATCCCACGCATACCAATGCATTTCAAACATACACACAATATGCACGATATGCGTAGATACAACATGGCGTCACAACATAACTATATGAGTCGAGTATTTAATTAAGACTTATAAGAGCCAACATAGTGTGATATTACAAATAGGGGTCACATGACCCAACACTCAAAGTCATACAAGCAACAAGCGGAAGCATATCATGTCTGGGTATAGACATCTACTAAAAGTGGTCGGAGGAGCCTGAAATCTACAATGACCCACCCAAAGGGGAAAGACCTTTGCCAGGGATACCCAAGCTAATTGTTTAATGTCGAACTTTGAGTAGAAATCATTAGTGAGACTAAAATCTCCTCTGCAAAACATAATTAAGCAAACGTGAGTACAAAGGTACTCAACAAGACTTACATCAGAACTATATGTATATGCATCATTATCAACAAGGGGGTTGTGGAGTTTATTGTAGCAAGCCAGCTTTGACTCTTGGCTAACATCTACTACGACTACAAATAGTATATTTCGGGTAAGAGAGCGCACACGAGTCCACATATTCACCACATTAATACACCACTATGGGTCGTCTCCCATCTCCCTACGAGAAGGCCATCCATTGCACTTACACTTACCTTGCGCATTTTAGAGTATCCATTCACTTGTCTATGAACCACATAAGTTTTCCAAGTAGTCCATATCCACACACACTACTATTCTAATAAATGAATTAACCCTGCAGAGGTATAATTCTTCATACATTCTCCCACCACTTACCACCGCATAGACATCATGTATCACGGCAACCTTCAAGCGGAAGCCTGGTGAGGGTGTCGGCCACATACATTAACTTACAATGACTCACACCCAAGGTAGTAGCCTGTCTGAGTTGGAACCCATAACGGAGGACAAGTCGAGGTTTCCAATATCACCTCAAACGATGTGAGCAGGGCCCCAAGCTGTCCCGACTAGGCCGTTCGTCCACTTCCCAGGCCATGCCAAAACCTATAAATGCTTCGAACTACTATGATTCCTAGACTTAGAATAGGGAAGTTAATATACCATGCAAAACATATAAATGCACGCGAGGGAACCTAGGAGCGCATCTAGTTCCTGGGAGCTCCAGGAGCTCTCTAGGCAGCGCAAGGCAACCAATGGATCCCACCAACAGCAAGCTCATCGTCCATGGCAGACAGTGGTTTCGATCAGGACAAGGTATGACTCTACAGGATGGAATCGACAACGAGGACATGGGAAACAGATGGTAGAGCTCACAAAGAGGTTATAGGGTAGCTTGGTGGGCTCGTGGAAGCTTGAATGCTGATGGAATCGAGGACGGTAGCCAGCGGATCCAAGGTTGAAGACAAAGTCAATTCGGTCGTCTCGAAGCATCCCGACTCTTGTTCTTTGACTGGGAGGTCGGTCGACTCATTGCGGAGCTCATTTAGATGGTTGAGCCACGTCTCATCAATGGTGGACATGCACCCAAACAACAGTGGACGGTTGGTGGTTTTGGGTGAACTCAGGGATTGAGCCAGAATGGAGGAATGGGATCCAGAGGAGGGGCAAATGGCTCAGGAGGTCAAGGGCATATCATAAGCTAGCTAGAAGAGACCGAGATTTGCAGGACAACATAGAGCACGAGGTGGATGCTACGGGATTACGCGCGTCGACACACTTGTACCAGTAGGCACATGTTGAAGATGACCATGACACCCCTGGTGGGTTGGGCTGGTTTTGTAGTTGGGATACAGGTACATTCTTTCTCCCTTTCTTTTATTTCCGTTTTCTAATTATTTCAATATCTTCTGATTTGATTTACAAACCAAACCATTTTTATAAATTCTGAGAATTATTGTGGATGGTAAAGAAATTATTCCAGGGCCCCACATAAGGTTTTAGAATTATTGAAGCTATTCTTTATACTCATTTATTTTTGCCAATTCAAGTTGTCAGGGCTCTAGGACCGGGGATGATGCATGCGACCCAGGGACCAGTGCATGTTGTGGGCCCTGAGACGCCCCCCAATAAGGCCGAGGGGTTCGGCCCTCGTGAGATCCCCTCGTCGCGAGGGACGCTCGTGGGGTTCTCCCCAGAAGGTTTCCTGCAAGGCTTGCATGAAGGAGGCGCCTCATAAGGCCCCTCCCCCGAGGGACGAACTCACCAAGGGCGGCCTGCTGAGGTCGCACAGTCCAACCTCCTCACGTGGAAGACGTGAGCCATGATGTACGGTGCCAGGGTCGGTGCCAGCTGGCACGGGCAGAGAAGCTTTCCCCTTTGGTGCTAAGGGAGCCAAGCCAACTGCAGGTTCCCACAGCAACCCCCAAAGGTTTCCCAATTGGTGCAACATGACTAAGGCTAGGGGCTCAATAGGCCGTAGGTCACCCCCGAGCCCACCAGCGAGTCATGCAGAAGGGCTTTTCCAGGCAAAGACCACCTTTGTGAGGGAGGGCTGCAGTCCTATCCCCTTTAAAAATGGCCCTTGTGGCTACCCTTCCCTCCAATTGTATTTTCGGGGAAGAGGACCAAGGCTAGTAGAAAAGAGAAGCTCGGTCTCCATAGCAGAGAGAGAGAGGATCATTGTGTTGGACTAGGGCAAGAACCCACCGTTTGTACTCGTCTTCCCCCTCAAGCAATCTATACAAGCAGGAGTTGGGCTTTACACGAGAAGGTGGCCCGAACCTGGGTAAACTGTCGTGTGTTCTAGTTCGCTTCCTTATCCGGAGCCACCAGAGATTCGCTATTAAGTTGAGAGGTAGAATCGGGTAGGAGAGTGAGCGCACCCCAGAGTTCGAACCTTTTAGTCTTGCGGAGCCCCGATTCCGACATTTGGCGCGCCAGGTAAGGGTGCGAGCCGCTCTTCAGCTCCAGTTTTGCTCCCAGCTTCACAGACCCCATGGCCGATGCTTGCCATGTGCATGCTGAGTGTAGAGCTGCGCTGGTCGGGGTGACTGCGCCTGTGGGCCCTGGCACCCGCCTTCACTCCGCCGGGGATGAGGCCGCATCCATCGACCCTGCGGCCTATCGGCAACAAGCTTCGTCCGTGCACCCTTCCATGTAGAGGGAAGGCCGCAACACCACAACTTCCTCCTCCCAAGCCCGTCTCGAGCGGGTGAAAGCATAGGCGCCACTGCTCATGGCGCGCGAGCTGCTTCACTACCGTCTGACAGACGACGGCTACGACCAGTGGCTGCCCCGCATCACCCAACTCGTCACCGCCGCCGGAGAGGCCGAGGCGCCCTCTCGCTCCCTTTCCCCCCTCCATCCCATGATGAAATGGAGGCTTAGGGAGCTCCATCGCCTCCTCCCAGGTGCGGTGACCATGCTCAAGGAACCCGCCTCACGAACCACGATTGCGTGCCCAAGAAAATGGAGACAGTTGCGCGATCATCCAGCGCGAGGCCCTGCTTGATGCGCACGCGGTCCTTGAGCACCAGCGTCAGCGCCTGGACCGGGTTGTCCAGGATGTCACAGTAGTCGAGCGCCATAACCGGGCTGTCCTCGCGGAGGGCAACCACTCAAGCACCATGGGTTGTCGGGCCTTCACCCGCAAACTATGAAGGGTGGCTTGGCCAGCTAAGTTCAAGCCCGACTTGCCCCCGCGCTACAACGGTTCCCTTGACCCTATAGAGTTCCTCCAACTCTATGCGCTGAGCATCAAAGTGGAGGGCGAGGACGACAAGGTCATGGCGAACTAGATCCTTCCGGCGCTGAAAGACGGCGCGCGGTCCTGGCTCTTGAACATCCTTGAGAGCTCGGTATGTTCATGAAGCGGCCTCTGTGACCTGTTTGTTGCAAACTTCAAGGGCATGCATGACCTCCCCCTCTCTGTCAATGACCTGCATCGCGTGAAGCAATGCCCTTGGGAGACCCTCCGCAAGTACTTCCACAGGTTCATCGAGGTGCGCAACAAGATCCCCCGGGCCACGGACAAGGCCGTCATCACGGCGTTCACCAATGACAGCAAGGACCTCAAGATGTGTGAGAAGCTCGCCGTCAACGACACCCCGAGCACGTCCATGGAGTTGTTCAACTTGGACGACAAGTGCGCCAAGGCTGAAGAAGGCTGCTTGTTTGTCCCCGACAACCCTCATGACATGCCCGAAGAAGCCAACGCCAAGGCCAAGGAGGTCAAGCGCAAGGGGCCCACTATGCTTGCGGCTGAACCTTAGCAGAAGCACGGCCGCAAGCGAAGCATGCCAAAGGAATGACGTCTGTTCTACGTATGCCACAATGTGCACACCCACAACACAGAATATTGCCAAGAGCTCAGGGTCCTCCGGGACGAGCGATTTTGTCTGTGCCCAAAGCACAACGACCGTGGTGCTGGTCGTGGCGGTGGCCGTGGCGGCGACATATGGGATAGCCGAAACGACAACCCTCGTTGGGGCTAGTATGAGAAGCCTCGCAATAACGGCTGGCCTGACCAGCCTCGCGAGATGCGCCCTCAGGACAACGCACTGCGCCCTACGCTGCCTCCGTCGCCACTGAGAATGAACGGGTACAACCAATGCGATGGGGAGGTTGGGGCCTAGCAAGATCCTCGCATGGTGGCCCGCCTTATCGGTGGCACCCACACCCCCTCGTCGAGCCGCCAGTTCTAGCAACTCTCTCGCGAGGTGAACGCCGTCCTCCCGAAGCCAGGGGTTGCAAAGCTCCTCAAGCGGTCTCAATACGCCATCACCTTTGATGCCAAGGACAGCCTGAAGTCTGTAGCCATCGCGGGCACACTCCCCATGACGTGCACTCCCACCCTCAGCAACGTGGCAGTCATCAAGACCCTCATCGACGGGGGCGCGAGCCTCAAAGTACTCTCCGTTGAAACCTTTGACACCCTCTAGGTGCCCTACGAGCAGTTGATGTCGACCTAGCGTTTCTCGGGGGTGACCAATGGCTCTACCACCATGCGGGGTAGGTATGCCTTCCAGTCACCTTCGGCACGTGCGACAACTATCACACCGAACACATCGACTTTGACGTGGTGTACATTGGGCTCCCGTATAACGCCATCTTGGGCTACCCGTTGCTAGCCAAGTTCATGGCCGCAACCCACCACGGCTACAACGTCCTCAAGATGCCGGGTTGAAGTGGCATCAACACATTGCATGTGGCGAGACGGAAGTGGTCTGCTCCCTCGAGTGTGCTTACAGGGCCGCTGCCGCAAAGCGCTTGGATGATGCTGAAGGGGATGTGCCTCGTGAGGCTGCACCTCCGAGGAGGAAGTAGTCGCTGCCCACCTCTGGCTCCGCCATGATGAAGGATACGGTGGCTGAGGCCAAGGTCACAAGCCTTGCGCGTGCTGCGTGACCTTCCCTCTTCCCGCATAGGAAGGCGCGCCTAGCGCCTCCCTCGGGTCGGGCTCGGGGGCTTCCACCTGGAAGGCATCTGACCTGGACGCTACACTGAGAGATTTGCTCAGGCATCACGTGCAGGAGTGCCTCAAAGCACACCTTCACGAGCAAGGAGTACAACGTCGGGCACTTCGGGCTCAGGAGTTCATCACTTAGGAGATCGAAAGGCTACGGGAGGCAGGCGCCAGCGCGGCGCGCACCACACGGAGCGCTGTCGCATGAGGCTCATCACTTCTGAGGGGACACTAGCGACGCGCATGTGCATTGACATTGCATGCCTCAATAGAGTCTCTTCCGGAGCTCCTTCTGGCATGCGCAAGCGGGGGTAGGCCGAGGCGCCAATGCTGGCCATGCTCACATGCCTTTTGTCCTCGAGAACGCCGCGGCTACCTTCCAAAGGCTGGTGTGGCTTGTGATGGCGCCTCGCATGGCAGCAGGGCCCCGCGAGCCCCCAGGCCCCCAGGAGACCGAAACCCGTAACAAGATCGGCCGTCATGACATGTGATACGTCTCCATCGTATCTACTTTTCCAAACTCTTTTGCCCTTGTTTTGGACTCTAATTTGCATGATTTGAATGGAACTAACCTAGACTGACGCTGTTTTCAGCAGAATTGCCTTGGTGTTGTTTTTGTGCAGAAATGAAAGTTCTCAGAACGTCTTGAAAATTTACGGACAATATTTCTGGAAAATATGAAAAATACCTGCGCAAAGATCCACCTGAGGTGGTGGGCTAGTGGGCCACAAGCCCTGTAGCCGCCACCCCCTGGTGGCGGCTAGCAAGCTTGTGGGGCCCACGTGGCTCTGTCGCCCCCAATCACAGCTCAAAAGTTCACTTTCGTCCTAGAAAAAAAATCAAGAGAGAAGATTTCATCGCGTTTGTGATACGGAGGCGCCGCCACATCCTGTTCTTCATCTGGAGGGCAGATCTGGAGTCTGTTTTGGGCTCCGGAGAGGGGAAATCGTCGCCATCGTCATCATCCACCTTCTTCCCTCTCCAATTCCATGAAGATCTTCATCGTTCGTGAGTAATATATTCATAGGCTCGCTGGGCGGTGATGACTATGATGAGATCTATCATGTAATCGAGTTAGTTCTGACGGGGATTGATCCCTAGTATCCACTATGTTCTGAGATTGACGTTGCTACTACTTTTCCATGCTTAATGCTTGTCACTAGAGCCCGAGTGCCATGATTTCGGATCTGAAATTATTATGTTGTCACCAATATATGTGTGTTTTAGATCCGATCTTGCAAGTTGTAGTTACCTACTATGTGTTATGACCCGGCAACCCCGGAGTGACAATAACCGGAACCACTCCCGGTGATGACCATAGTTTGAGGAGTTCAAGTGTTCACCAGGTGCTAATGCCTTGGTCCGGTTCTTTATTAAAAGGAGAACCTTAATATCCCGCGGTTTCCTTTTGGACCCCGCTGCCACGGGAGGAATGGACAATAGATGTCATGCAAGTTCTTTTCACTAAGCACGTATGACGACACACATAATGCATGCCTACATCACATTGACGAACGGGAGCTAGCCACATATCTCTCTGTGTTATAACTGTTGCATGATGAATATCATCCAAACAAATCACCGACCCATTGCCTACAGGTTTGTCCCACTGCTGTTGTTACTTGTCTTGCTCTGTTGCTACTGTTGTTACTTGTCTCACTCTGCTACTGTCACTTGCTACTGTTGCTTCTTGCTACTGCTGTCACTACTGCTCTTCCTTGCCACTCCTATTACTCGTTACACTGCCGCTAGCTGCTACAATTTTGATTCGCTGGTCGTTGACGGGAGCAGACAATTTCCGTCAACGGGCAACTTCTGGTGCCATTGATACAATCGTTAGGAATAGTCTGCCGTCAACAGATCGTTTCTGAAACCGTTGTTATCATACTACTTTGCTGCTGACTCTTTGCTTGCAGATACTAATCTTTCAGGTGTGGTTGAATCTGATAAATTCAGTTGCTAATACTCGAGAGTATCCTCTCACCTCCTTTTGGCGTATCAAAAAATTTGGGTCGAATACTCTACCCTCGAAAACTGCTGCGATCCCACGCGCTGGAGGGCCGTCAACAACATTCTTCTCGTTTCGATTACGGGAGAGTGCTAGCAGCATTCTTCTGGTGCCGTTGTAGGGGAAGGTCTGCTGTCACGGAGTCAACATGCTTGATCCAGCGACCTGGAGCTCCCACGACAATGCGGTCGCCTGGTGAAGTCCCGTCTCACCCGATTTCGAGCGCACCCCTCAAGCTGCACTACCCTTAAGTGTGAGGGCCCGAGCTCATGAAGTTCTCGCTTTTTGGTTGTGTGGCAAACTTTGTTATTTTCCTTCAAAACTTATGTTATTTTCTTGAAGTGCATCACTACTAGTTTGGTGCTTCGTCGCTTCGGGCGCTATGCGATAGATGATTTTCAGCCGATCATTCCATGAAGGAACCTGGAACGACGTCTGTGCTCGGGTCCGTCCCTGCAGCATCTCTAATTCAGAGTGACTGGGCTCCGAATGAAGGGTTTACACCCGTATACATCACCTCCTGGGTCCTCGATGCCTAACATCTTCGTTCAGTGGCCTCGCGGTGGTCATCCGACGTGTGTCACCCTCCTCCATGTCAAACGTTTTGTGAGCATGTTGATGCACAAAGAATGAGGCGCAACATGCCTGAAGGCTGAGGCTCGGAACTCCTGAGCGTTGTGCCTGGGGTGTCCGGCACCTAAGTAAATCGCTGCCCATGACACTCTCACATAATAATGAGTTTGGGGATGTACACGCTCCAGAGCCTCCCGAAGTGGAAGCCCATGACAGGCCGCGTCATGGCTTTGGACCGAGGCTCCAGCCCACGCAAATGTGGAAGTCCCCATGCTCCTTGCTGGCGGAATTACTGTCGAATTAAGACTATGCCCATGCCCAAGTGTAAGCCACATGCATCACGTTGGGGAGGATCATCGGAGCTCCACGCTCGCTAGATTCCCCTTGTGCATCACACGGGCACGGGCTAGGACACGGTGCCTGTGCTCGGGTTTGTCCCTGCAGCATTGAAAAATCCAAGCGATAGGGCTCTGTCTCGCGGGCTCATTCCTGTGCACGTCACCTCTTGAGGTCCTTGGTGTCTAGTTCCCGCGCGACATCCAAGGGCAAGTAGGCAGGCACATAGAGTTGTGACCAATTTTCCCGTATGAGAGCCGCTTGCGTGTCAAGGGGGTGCATGAGCATCACGACTGAGGACCTTCACTGGCCTTGTAGCCTCTCACCTCGTGGTAATCTAGTGGCCATTGAGGTACGCGCAGGGTTGGGCCCTGGCGACACAGAGTTCAACGCCTTTATCATGGATGGGAGTTGCTTGCGCGTCAAGGGGGGGGGTGCCTGAGCATCGCGACTCAGGACCTTCACTGGCCATGTAGTTTCTCACCTCCTGGTAATCCAGAAACTGCTGAGATATGCGCAGGGTTGGGCCCTGCCGACACAGAGTGCAAAGGATCATAATATTAAGTACTAGGGCTCTCAAGGGAGTCTCTTGCACATCAAGGGGGGTGCCTGAGCATCACGACTCAGAACCTTCACTAGCCCTGTAGCCTCTCACCTCATGGTAATCCAGTGGCAGTTGAGATATGCGCAGGGTTGTACCCTGCCGATGCAGAGCGCGAAGGCTTCCGGAGGATAATGTTAGGGCGTTCAAGGGAGTCGCTTGCGCGTCAAGGGGGGGTGCCTGAGCATCACGACTCAGGACTTCCACTGGCCCTGTAGCCTCTCACCACCTAGGAATCCAGTGGCGGTTGAGATACGCGTGGGGTTGGGCCCTGCCGACACAGAGTGCCAAGGCTTCCAAAGGGGAACGCGAAGGTCCTCAAGTGAGTCGCTTGCACGTCAAGGGGGTGCCTAAGAATCACGACTCAGAACCTTCACTAGCCCTGTAGCCTCTCACCTCCTGGTAATCTAGTGGCAGCTGAGATACGCACAGGGTTAGGCCGTGCTAATGCAGAGCAGAAAGATAAGCAAGAGGAAAATGAAGCACAAAGATAGACATTACAAATCAAAAGCAGTTATTACAGAATGAAAATTGTTTCATACAATGAAGGTGTTGCCTGACGCCTCTGCGAGGCCAAGATCATCCGTTTCGGGGAAAGGCAGGGGGCTCCTTGCCGGACTCCTCGTCATCGTCGGAGGAGAACTTCACGAGCATCGTATGCACGTGGCTCTCCATAATGGTCACCAAGTCGCCGCGGGACTCCTCAGGCACAGGGCCCATCACCCCTTCGATCTCAAAGAGGGGATCGTGAAAGAGGAGGTGCCTGAAGACGCGAGTCGTGGCCATAGAGAAAAGGTCACAACACTCCTCCTCGAGGATGTTGTCCACCTTGTTGGCCACAACCTCGATCTCCTTCACGAGCTCGAAAGAAAACTCGACAGAGCCGCGTCCTGAGGAACAAGGGGAGACTCAAGCCCCAACATGCATATGCAGCTAAGAGCCTGACGGGCCCTGAGTTCCCGAGAGGAGAGGGTGCCATGGTCCGCTATCGCTTGCGCATCGGCAGCGGCCCATGCCTCCTCTTCTTGAGGGACCAGCTTGGCGTTAGCCTCGGAGACTTGCTTCGCCTGGGCGTCCCGAGCCTCACCCACCTCGCGCTGAAGTGCCACCAAGCGCCCACGCTCCACGATCTGCTCAGCTACCACCCACACTAGCTCGGATTCATAGTCGGCGAGCTTCGCCTCGCGGGCCTTGGTGGCCTCCTGAAGCACCTTGAAGCCGACCTCTGCTTCTTTGTAGCATCTAGAGAGCACTTCGTTCAAAGCAAGGGCGCGTGCAGGCCGCGGCCTTTGCCTTGATGGCCTCCCACCGGCCCTCCGCGCAGACAACCTCGGCTTCCCCTCGGACCTCCTTGGTTGAGGTGTCAAGTTCGCGCCACCCCGCGGTCAACCTCGATTCCCTGTGCTTGGGGCGCTGGGGGCTCTAGGTCCTCGCCCACATCAGGCATCCACATCATGCTAACGAGGGCCATCGCCTCCGCCTCTAGGGCCGTGGCGGTGGCCGCGACGTCGACAATCGGTACCGGGGTCTGGACCGCCACAACCTTGGATGACAGCATCGGAGGCAGGGCCTCCTTGGCCCCGATGATCGCATCTCCCCGCCGCATGGAGGCCACACATGGAGATGAAGTGGCAACTGTGCGCCCGAGCATGGCGACCGGCTTGTGCGGGTCACCTCTGCGCCCGCCGATACCCCAGCCAAGGGATGAATGCACCCCCAAGACCCACGTCACCTTCACCCCACTTGAGGCACTCCTCTTCTTCTCCTGGTAGCCCCCGGAGAGCCTGCTCCAGAGAAGGGCTTGCCTTGGTAAACTAATCGGGGGTTAATAGCATGAGGACGGCCTAAGGTAATTACTCATCCCCGAAGGCCCACTTCATCTTCTTCTCAACGGCGGGTTGCGCGTCCTCGCCACCCTCGTGCACCGGCCCGCCGCCGCCAGAGGGGCGCTCAACGCGGTCCCCGGCGATCTCATCCTGGCATGTCTCCTGCCTGGGAGCATGAGGACCCCCTGAGAAGTACGTCTGTCACCGAGGGAGGCGCTGCAACATCGTCACGGACCCCCGTAGCCGATGGATCGTTCATCACGGGGCCTAGCCCCGCTCTGTCTCCTGAAGCCACGGGCTCGAGGGGGGTCACCTGGCACGGCCCATCCACAGAGTGTCGTCCCCAAGACTGCATAGGAACGGATGGAGGTCGGGCGGCGGAATGCGGCAGGCGTCTACCTCCCCTTATGTTGCTTCCGGGTCCTGGTCGCTACCGTCTTTGCCCGAGGACGACACTGTCGTGGGGTTACCCTTGTGCGGCCAATGAACCCCCATTCATCGAAGGCAGGCATCTCCATGACCATTCCCTCCATGTCATCGCACGCGTATAGCGGCGGTGTGGCCCACGGGAGGTCCTCAAGGTAGGGACCTAGCAAAGCTCCAAGGGTCGATCGAGATCATCGTGCGTCAGGCCGCTAACATGCAGGTGCCTCGGATGTCCACCGTCGTCGAACTCCCACAAGGGGGTGCGAGAGCACCTAGAGCGGCGCGATGTGATGCCTAAGGAACTCCTTGATTATTATCGCCCCCGTCAGGCGGGCCTCCACAAGGGAGGCGATTCGCTCCAGAAGAGGCGCCGCCCTCTCGTGGGTGAGCTTCTTGTGGCTCCACTTGCGGGTTTGCTCGGGCGGGCCTAAGCGAGTTGCCACGCGCGATCTCTCCTGGTGTGCGTCCATGAAGACCTAGTGGTTCCAGTAGCCCTCGACCTTTTTCCTAGCCTTCAAGTGGGTGCCCGCTGCTACGACGTCAAGGAAGGAGACGCATGCGGAGCGCTGGCCCTCGGCGGTGAACCGCAAGCTGAAGAAGTGGCGGAAGAACGCCACTAAGGGCCACACGACCACAAAGGCCTAGCAGTAAAAGGCGAAGATGGCCCGGAGGAGGACGGAGTTAGGCTGAAGGTGAAAGAGCCCGATTCTGGTAATGGGAAAGGATGGCGTAGAAGAAGTCAGAGAATGGCGGCACCAGCCCAACGTTCATGCTATGGAGGAAAAATGGGTGCGCGGTCTTCACCAGGCTGCTCGACGCTGCTGAGCCCGGCCAAATGGCGGTCGCTCCCCCCTTGTTCATTCCACTGGCCACTAGAGGGAGCACCAGACCTAGGTCCTCGCCTTGGATATGCGGGAAGGAATGAGAGCAGGCCCGACAGAGGCGGCGCTCGCGGCGGGAGTCGCGACCTTCCCATTCTTACCGGCTGGCGCTATCCGTCGACCGGATCCGCAAAGGGTGTGAGAAGGTGACTCGCTTGGAGATTTCATTTTGTGCATCCTTGCGTGTGGAGGAAGATGCAGAAAGATGGGAATGGTGTGGAGGTGAGTAATGATGGCTCCACCCCGTGTGCCTGCTTTATGTCAGCTGGGGCGTATGCTAGAGCACTACGGAAAGGCGGGGCGCCCCGCGGCCAGTCGCGTGCCACGCCTCTGGCCTGGCCCGCAGGCGGTAAGAGCCCGCACCGTATCGCCCCGGAGTGTTGGGCCATAAGCACCGCGTGCTCCGGGCTACTGTCGGGGCTCTGGGACCGGAGTTATCCAGGCCCGCCTGCATGCGACCCAGGCCTCAGTGTGTGCTATTGGCCTCGAGACGCCCCCGATAAGGCCTAGGGGTTCGACACTCGTGATGGCCCTCCTCATGAGGAGCCGCTCGTTGGGTTCTCCCTAGAAGGTTTTCCGCGAGGCTCGCGGGAAGGAGGTGCCTCCTGACGCCCCTCCCCCAAGGAGCAGACTCACCAAGGGCGTCCTGCCAAGGTCGCATGGTCAAACCTCCTCACGTGGATGACGTGAGCCATGCCGCATGTCGCCAGGGTCGATGAAAGCGGGCACGGACATAGAAGCTTTCCCCTTTCATGCTAAGGGAGCCACGCCAGTTGCGGGTTCCCAAAGCAACCGCCCAAAGGTTGCTCAATCGGTGCAAGAGGACTAAGGATGGGAGCTCGACAGGACAAAGGTCACCCCCGAGCCCGCCAGTGCGTCATGGAGAAGGGCTTTGGCAGGCGAAGAACGCCTTTGTCAGGGCGGGACGCACTATTGTCCATTTTCAAATGGTTGTTGTTTCTACCCTTCCCACCAGTTGTCTTTGCAGGGAAGAGGACCAAGGCCAGTGTAAAAGAGAGGCTTGGCCTGTGTGGCAGAGGGAGGGGCTGGTTGTGTTGGACTAGGGCACGAACCCACATTTGTATTCGTCTTCCCTCTCAAGCCATCTATACAAGGAGTATGGTTTTACACCACAAGGTGGCCCGAACCAGGGTAAACTGTATGTGTTCTATTTCACTTCCCTTGGCTCAAGCCACCGCAGAGTCGCCATGAAGTTGATAGGGAGAACAAGGTAGGAGAGCGAGCGCACCCTAGAGTTCGAACCTTTCGGGTCTGCGGAGCCCCGATTCTGACACAAGTACTTAGTGAGGTAATTCAAAGCCCAACGTGTCCTGGAAAAATATACATCATCTGTGATAGAGGCTTCCACCCTTTTCCATCAATCATGAAAAAAAATTAAGGGTGTTTTGGGTTCACTCAAAAAATATTTTATTTGCACCTAGTTGAATTTCATTTCGTGCTAGGATTTGATCATCCCCATTTCATATTAAAACAAAAATAAACATGATGCAAAGATGTTAATGCAACTATTTACAAACAAATCCAGGGTTGTGACAACTCACCCTCACTAAACAAGAATCTCGTCCCAAGATTCATGTGTAGGGTAAGAGGACAAGGAGACACGGAACTGACACAGTCTTCATGATCTAATTTCCCATCTCTTAGATGTTGATTCATTGTCATGTTGATATTAACATCATTGATTCTGAGATCTTCACCAAAACACAACGACAAAAAGAAAGGGAGAACCCTACAACAATTGATCTTTCTCGAAGATCGAACAACTCATGGAATGGGGCGTAGAAACCTCTGTTGAGCGGAGACAACAATTTATCAGGAGAGATGGTACGAGGTAGATGACGAAGGTTAAATTTGGTAGGCAACATTTCCACACCAAAATATATGGTGATGAGGTTTCAAAGTGACAGAGTTAAGTTGCCCTTGATACCGCAAAGGGGCACTTTGGGGGAGGTGACTCGCACAGTTATTCCTTAAGTGGCAAAAAGAATTAATTTTGATACAGAGATCATTGAAAACTTCATACCAGGCTAAGGCAATTCACAAACAATCGTATGAAGGAATTCAAGCGAATGGCATACTCAGTTTGGAAAGGAAACTAGAGTTATAGGACAACTCAACAAACGAAAGGCACATTCGGGTTGATACCGAGGATATAACCTAGTGTCTAAGCGTGCTCTCAAGAACTTGAGCATTTCCATATCCATCAATGTTTTACCAACTTCCATGCCAAGTATCCTCGCAACACATCATACTACTATGATGCATAAAGATGGAGGATGTAGATGCAAAGGAAGACAAACACTTACTTAGAATTATCGTAAGTGATGCCAGGGGAATGAAATCTTGATGACCGACTGAGATACATTTAGCACTCTGCTTCTCATGTTCTCCTTGACGTGCTAGCGTAACCCAATTATAGGTAACATTTGGTAACTAGAACGTCAAGAAAATGTCAGACTTCGAGATCTGAAAGGGCCCATGAGGAACGACTTCAGGAATAAGTCATACGAAGTCCTCATGGGGACGTGGCTAACGTTACTGATACAAGATATTACGAAATAGGTCTTCCGGCTTGGTGTGTTAGCCACCACATTACTTCACCGAGTTATACAGGGAACAATATTATAATTCTTGGGAAATGTTCCAATCATCATATTTGCGTGATATTCAAATCCGCTTGGTGAGAGGACATTCAAACTCAGCAAGTCTGAGAAAGAAGGTTTGCAACATAATCGATGAGATAGCGTTGCGAGATTCTAGGGACTGAACTACAAAAGAAAAGACGAGCCCAATTGCAAGACACCCGTGAACACGTCGTCCAAGACAATGTGATCACATGTAAGTCTTATAGCAAAAGACTACCGAGTTCTTTTTAGGAACCATCTCTGAGAATATCAAAGTCCTTATAGAAGTCCAGATTATCTCTTAAGGAGGAACTTCTTTTCCTTGAGAAAATCAATCAACGGCTAGGTGTGCTAGGAATTACATATGGATTGGAGACGATCAGTCTATCAACCCATAGAATACTTTGCACTTGCATGGCTGACTTGAGATGATTACGGAGGAAGCAAAACAAACTTTTCTCAAATTCATGGTGGCAAGTTGCACCTAGTGCACATGAATTTAGAGGAAGTTACTTCATACAGCAAGGCATACACTTCAGAATCTAACATGAAGGTAATTCTTTAATAAAGTTTCCAGCACTAGCTTTATGTTCATCATGAATCATGGAGAGGATAAACAATATTGTTGATATGCTTAGGCATAGTTTCTCAAGGTTTCCATAAAGATGGAAGTCCATAATTATGTGAACAAGGTGATATTATTGGTCAGACCAAAAGATATAATGGTGCATGATTGAGGATAATCCACGAGTAATACGACATTAGGATAATATTTGGTTTTGAGTTTGATTCTATGATAGCCCACACTCAAATTAAAGAGTGATAAGAAAATATATGCAACAATTGATCACAAGGATCAACCGATAAAGATATCATATTTATTCAACACACACACACACGCACACACACCAGAAAGATATCCCTTTGGAATGAACTAACTCACGTGAAGGTTTTATCTTCAAACTCCCCAAGTTGATTTATTGATAAACAAATTTGAGAAGACAACAGTCAAGGGACAACCTATTAATTCTTCCGAGATGATATTCAAAAAAGAACAAACCATCACTATTTTATTAAGATAGACAATAATCTTCCTTTTGAGGGCAATATGATGTGATGGAAAGAGCTTGGCACAAAACCTAACTCATAGATCAAGAGTGCACCACGAAAGATGGACTTGGTAGGACGTTGTCGGGACCCTGATCCTAGGTCATAAGAACCCAGCCTGTAACACATAACATCACTTTGTGGCCTCACGCACGGTAAACTCCATGGTGCCACCTTAGCTTAGCCGGGACCGTTTGCGTCTTTTGGCTCACGTATGTGAATGTGTCGCTAGCATTCGAATGACAAAGAACCAGGGTCGACATGACTAGTTATAAACACAAGTGGCACATCTGTACAGGGACATGCATACATAACCCAGCAAAGTAGGTGTCGGTCAACAACATGTGTAGACGAGTCGTAGCAAGCTACAAGGACTTCATTACACCGCGTGACATTTCCCCCAAGGGAACAGGCACAACAGCAAAGAAGGATACATGCCGGTCAATCGGTATGTCCGGAGCAATAGCAAGCTACCATGGCTCCTTGGAAGCACAAAGAGACATTTCCCCGTAAAGAGTACTAATAAAGGCACACAACTAGGTGTCGAATCCCACACATACAATGCATTTCAAAACATACACACAATATGCATGATATGTGTAGATACAACATGGCATCACAACATAACTCTATGACTCAAGAATTTAATACAGACTCATAAGAGTCAACATAGTATGATATTACCAACACGGGTCACATGATCAAACACTCAAGTCATACAATCATCAAGAAAACGCATAACATGTCTGGCTAACCTATACTACGACTACAAGTTCTTTCTTTGAGGTGGGATAGCGCACATGAGTCCACAAATTCACCAATTCAATACACCCTATGGATCCACCCTCGTATCCCTACGAGAAGGACATCCATAGCACTCACACTTATCTTGCATGTTTTAGAGTATCCATTTAAATTGTCTATGTACCACGTAATGTTTCCATGTAATCCATATATGAGGACGCGGCTATTCGAACAGATTAATTCACCCTACAGGGGTATACTTCTTCATACACGCTCCCACCACTTATCACCATATGTACGTCATGCATCTAGGCAACCTTCAAGCGGAAGCGCTGGCGTGGGTGTCAGCCACGACCGTTAACCACACAAGACCCCAGTCCAGGTTTATCGCCTATTTGAGACTGAACCCGCAAGGAAGTCCGGCCGAAGTTTCCTATACGGCCCCAAACAATGTGCGCAGGGTTCCACAAGCCCACCGTCCGGGTGCCACTTCGTACACCATGCCACTGTGTATCTACCGCACTGAAGCCTACCCTGTCGGGCAGAGCTAAACACATCCGACACCAATTTTCCTACAAACACCAGAAACTAATTGCAACTCCTGGACAAAGATCTAGGCAATTAATAAGCCAAGAGGTGTCGAGTTACCGGAACCCAATGTGTGGTAGTATCTTGTCTTCGATAACAAACACACAACTCAGTTCTTAAGGATGGTCCCAATGAGACAACCCACCATGTACTCCTACATGACCTCTCATCGCTACCTTTACCAAATCGGATTCACACCTTTACTCTCACACTGTAGGACATGAACACAACCATTCCGATTCATCGTCCAGGTGAATCCGACCCGACACGACTCTAAGCATAGCAGGCATAGTAAGCAAGCATGGATGAGTAAGCACAACAAGGCTCAAGCAGTTGCTACTCATGCTAAGTGGTTTCAACTATTTACTGTGGCAAAAACAGGTCATGCAAAGGAATAGGTTCAACTACCGAGAACATGTAACAGTTGAATTGTGATTGTCCTAATGCAATAAAAGGGAGGAGAAGCGAGAGAGTACGATTGTATCAGAATGCTCAAGGGGGTTTCTTTCCTGACAGTTCTAAAGATAGTAATGAGTCTTCATCAATGTCAACGATCACATCGTTGGAACCATTATCTACCAAGATGGACCACCACCGGCAAACAGAAAAAGAATAACATTTACTTCATGAAATGCAACACCATGATGCATGATAATGACATGGCAATATGATGTTGATTGAGCTAATGCATCTAGCAACAGATTAAATGAAGTTGTTTTGAACCAACATTCAAATTCGAACTCCATATGTGATTATTTATATGGCATTTAATTGATTTGTCCAAAACAAAGGACGTAAGTTCTTCTAACATGCATGAAAATGCTATAAACAAATTCCTTGCATTTTTCTGATAAATTTTCATATACAAATTATTTTCATCCAAGTTATATTTTATTTTCTATGAAATTTTGAAGTTTTAATTATTTTCTAGAATTTCCTCCGTTGATTTAATCCAGAAAAGTTTTATTGCATGAACACTACGTCAGCATGACCTCAGCAGGTCAACTGACTTGGTCAAAGTCAAACATAACGTGTGGGGTCCACATGTCAGTGTCACAGCATAATCAAGGGGGTTAATTAACTGAAACTAAGTTAATTAGGTGCCTGGGCCCACTGTCAGCGTCTAGGGGGGTGGTAGTTAGTAGCGTCATTAGACACTAATGGGCCTGCCATGTCGGCACGCCGGAGTGTGGCCGGCGGCGACCATTCCACATGGTGGAGCTCGCCGGAGTTGCTCGGGATCGCGCTACAGGGGGCCAAAACATGTGCGGTTTGGTCCTACGACTAGCTGGCGAAGCGCCTCAACTAGTAGGGGCGACGGGAGGAGCCGGGGCGGCCGGAGAAGGCGACGGCGACGAGGTAAGCGGCAGCCGGAGCTTGGCCAAGTCGGGCTCGTCGCTAGGGAGCACAGGAGGAGGAGCTGTAGGAGGCTACAACTTCTTGGGAGTGCGGGTAGTGCGGTGGTCCTACTGCATTGAATGAAGGAGCTTAGGAGCTGGGAGCTCGGCGGCCATGGCCATGGCCGGAGCTCAGTCTTGGTGGCACACGGTGCTAGGAGAGGGGAACAACGTTGAGGCAAGGGGGAAACAGAAGAGGAGCTCACGCCGAGCTAACAATGCTAACGACAGGGTCGGGGGCGCACGGTAGCCGGTGAATCAACGACGACTTCGGTTCCTGGGAGAGAGAGAGAGCAAAGGGGGGGGGAAGAGAGCGAGAGGGAGATGGAGAGGATGAGCTCGAGGGAGAGAGAGGCGTGCATGAGAGTGGGTTCGACGTCCAAATCTGCTCGGCTCAGCGGCAAGCAGGAGGTGGCGTGCGAGCAAGCCGGTGCGCCGTGGCTACACGCCCGTGTCCTCCTCGCGAGAGGAAGGGGACGACTGGCGCTTGGGCCACATGGGCCTCTTCTGTGCTGGGCCAGGAAGCTAGGTAAGTCCTTTTTATTTGTTTATTTGTTTATGTTTTTTAATCTATTATGATTTGATTTATAAATCACATCATTTTTATAAAATCTAAAACTTTTTATGGACTCTCACTGAATTATTTCAAAGGTCCTTACCAAGTTTCAAATTATTTGGAGCTATGAAAATATATATACCATTTAATAGCTCCAATGGAAATACTTATTGAGTTAATTCCACAACCAAAAGTGACATGAAAAAAATATGATTCACCTCTGGTTGATGTTATGACATTTATCCAGAAATGATCAACATTTTTAGAAGGGCACTTGGTTCAATCAAAACCATTTTTAGTTGATCCTATTTGAATTTTATTTGATGCTAGGATTTGATCCTCCCAAGTTCAAAATCATTTTGAGTTTGACATGATGCAACTATTTGCATGCAATTATTCTAGGGCTGTGACAACTCACCCCCACTAAACGAGAATCTCGTCCCGAGATTCAAGCATAGGGTAAGAGGAAAAGGGGACACCAAACTATCATAATCTTCACGATCCAATTGCACTTCACGAAGATGTTGATTTGTTGCATCATGATGACATTGACATCTTTGTGTTTGAGGTCTTTATCTAAAACAACGACAAAAAGAATAGGAAGACTCTATAAGATTCAATCTCCATGAAGATCGAACAACTCATGATCAACTCATAGAATGGGACGTAAGACCGTCCCTTGATCTGAGACACAGAACACATAACACGAATGGGGAAATAAAGCATATGATAGAGGTTCAATTGGTAGGCTACAATTCCAAGCTGAAGCAGATGGTCAAAAGAGTTCAAAGTAGCAAGGAGATAATTGCCATGATTACACAATAGGGCACCTTAAGAAGATGACTCGCGGAGTTATTCCCTTAAGTGGCAAAAAGAATTACTTTTGATACAGATACCATTGAAACTCTTCATACCATAGTAAGGCTATTCACAAATGATCATTTGAAGGAATTCGGAAGAATGGCATATCCAGTTTGGAAGGAAACTAGAGTTGTAGAGCAACTCGGCAAATGGAAGGCACATTCCAATTGTTACCGAGGATATATCCTAGTGTCCTAGCATGCTCGCAACAGCTTGACCAATTCCATATTCTTCACAGTTCTACCAACATCTATGCCAAGATCTTGGTGACACATGATACTACCATGATCAACAATGATGGAGGATGCAGATGCAAAGGAAGACAACACTTTCTCCAATTTCATCATAGGGATGCCAGGGAAACGAAATCTGGATGATCGACCAAGAGACATTTAGCACTCCGCTTCTAATGTTCTCCTTGATGTAATAGGGTAATTCAACTTCTTGGTATCTAGAACATCAAGTAGAGGTCGGACTTCGGGAGCTCAAACAGGGTCCATGAGAAACAATTTCTAAAATAAATCATACAAAGTCCTCATGGGGGATTGCTAAGGTTGCTGATACAAGATAATATAATAATAGGTCTCCCGGCTAGGTGTCTTAGCCACGAAAACACTTTACCGGATTACACAGAGACCAATATTATAATTCTTGGGAAATGTTCCAACCATCATAAATGCCTGAGATTCAGCTATGATTGGTGACAAGATACTTCAGGCTCAACATGTCTGAAAAAGAAGGTTTGCAACACAAATCGATGAGATGTCGTTGCGAGATTCTCGAGAAATGAACTACGGAGGCCAACTCCAAAACATGAGCTGGATTGCAAGGCACATGTGACACACTGTCCAGGATAATGATGACCACACGGAAAATCTTACAACAAAACACTACTGAGTTCTGGGTGGGAACCATCATTGCGGATAATGAAGCCATGTGCAAGTCCGTCTCGGCCCTTCAAAAATAACAATTAAATTATTTTCCTTGAAAAAATCAATCAGGGGCTTGGGGTGCTAGGAAATACATATGGAATGGAGGTGGCTAACCTCTCAGACCATAGAATACTACGCACGTGCATGACTGACTTGTGATGATTCCGAAGAAAACAAAATAACTTTTCTCGAATTCACGGCGGCAACTTGCATAAAATGCACACGAATTAGAGGAAGTCACTTATTACACCTAACATATACTTCATGAACAGACACGAAGACAGTGTCTACAAAGTTTCCAACACTAGCTTAATGTCCAACATAAATTATGGAGAAGACAAAGGTGTTGCTAATGGGCTCAACAGAAGTTCATCAAAATATCCATATAGATGGAATTCCACATCTCATGTTACCAAGATGATAGCATTAGTCGGATCAAAGAATGTAATGATGTATGCTCAAGGACTTCCACGAGTAAGACACCATTACGAAGATCTTTTGTTCTGATTTTGATTTGACGATAGCCCACACTCAAATCAAAGGTTTGACATGACGATAGGTCCAACAATTGACCACAAGAATCAATAAATGAGAATATCATAGTTCTTCAACACACACAATCACAAACAAGATATCCCTTTCAAATGAACTAAGTTAGGCAAAGTTTTTATCTTCCAACACTCCAAGTTGTTATTTAGCTTAACCACCTAGATCAAGGGTATCCAACACGGATTCTTGGAGAAGGGGTTGGTTTATAGGGAAACTAACTTGATCACGAGCTCAATATAACATTTAGGAAACAACCTGGTAATACTTTCGAGAAGATATTTGGAAAATCACGAACAACCGATGTGTTATTAAGCTCGGGAACAATCTCACTTTTCAGGGCAAGACGATATGAACAAAGAGCGAAGGATTGACACAATCCTAACCCATTGATCGATTAGTGCACCATGAAAAATGGACTAGGTAGCACGATCAATCTGTAGAATGATGATTTAATAACCAACACACTAAGAATGAATTTATTGTGCATTAACTACAAGGCAACTAGGTTGCTAGGAGTATTGATTTCACAAATCATGGTTCACTTTTCGATATTCCCGTTACAACCAACACGGAAACCGAGAAATGCATAATGATGGCGAGAAGTATCACTACATCAACAGTTCGTAAGAGATGGTGCAATTCTCACAACATTCTTGACATACGAGGGTAATACTCCAAGGTAGAATAGACAAAAAGCTGGATTGGCATTTGATCTGCGGAATACAACTTCTTTGACCTAATCCAATAAATGGATGAGTTACTGGAGTTTGCTTCTCCCAATCATTCTGAATTAGAATGGCTCAACAAACCACCAGAATAATAGGCATCGATGACATAGATGCACAACTACTCTTGACTATCCTGTGCTAGATGAAAGTCAGAACTCAATTAAAGTGGGGCAACTCAAGAGCACATGATGTTTCTGAGTTGTAGATGCATAAATTAACATGTCGAACAAGTTCAACATAATTCTTCCGGATAACCCATGCAGAAAGGCTGGAATTGGTAGAGTCACAATATTAAATGGAGAACTCATCACGAGCACTCTTGTTGTGATCATTTAGTTCGCAAAGAACTTCTACCATGACAGTTCATGGTATTGTAAGGATGATGTCCATGGACCCGGGGGGGCCAGATCAGGGTTACTAATATCCTAAAGGAATGAGCAAAACTATAAACAGGAGTGAGCCGAATGAATCATGGATTAAAAAACCAAAAATAGAATACCTACTGACTAAATAACATCATGCAATGTTTTCAAAAATGATGGCCATAACTATTACACTAGGAACACAAAACACAACTAGACTATTGGGAGGTTCTCTGAGATAGCATGGTTTCCTAACACTTTAACAAATATGTCGAGGTAATAGAGTACCTGAGCACAGTAATTAGTGTGTTTTGTGTGGCCAAAAAGACATCGGGAACAGGAGGAAGAAATTTGCAATTGCATCAGATTATTTAATAAACCCTGGATTACTAGGAGAGCATAACGGCTGTACGGGCATGAAATATTAGGCAACCTGCATGAAACTGACAACATAACAACTGAATTCTTATGGAGACACTGAACCTTGACGACAACAACTTTCCTATAGGTCTCCAACATAGTAACTCATCATCCTGATAGAAATATGAGAAAGCCTAATTCTTAAACCCCATAGAATATAGGACAGGGTGACTCGTAATAAGAATGACACAAGGAAAGGAGTAAAAAGAGCCTTACGTTCCCTTCCACAAGCAATTCCCTTATATAACTAAAGAGTTGCTAGACTCAACATCGACCAGTTTGGCTTGGTTATCCTACAGGCAATCAAGCTCTGATACCAAAGCTGTCGGGACCCCGATCCTAGGTCATAAGAACCCAGCTTGTAATACATCACATCACTTTGCAGCCTCACGCATGGTAAACTACACGGCTGCCACCTTACCTTAGCGGGGACCATTTGTCTTTTGGCTCACGTATGTTAATGTGTCGCTAGCATTCGAACGACAAAGAACTCGGGTCGACATGACTAGTTATAAACCCAACTGGCACATCCATACAGGGACATGCATACATAACCCAGGAAAGCAGGTGTCGGGTAACAGCATGTGTAGACGAGTGGTAGCAAGCTACAAGGACTCCATTACACTGCGTGACATTTCCCCCAAGGGGACAGACACAACATCACAGAAGGATACATGCCGGTCAATCGATGTGTCCGGAGCAGTAGCAAGCTACCAAGGCTCGGTGGAAGCACAAAGATGCATTTCCCCGTAAAGAGTACTACTAAAGGCACACAACTAGGTGTCGAATCCCACACATACAATGCATTTCAAAACATAAACACAAGATGCATGATATGTGTAGATGCGACATGGCATCACAACATAACTCTATGACTCAAGCAATTAATAAAGACTCATAAGAGTCAACGTAGTATGATATTACAAACACGGGTCACATGACCCAACACTCAAGTCATACAAGCATCAAGCGGAAGCATAACATGTTTGGGTAAAGATATCTACTAAAAGTGGCTGGAGGAGCCTGAAAATCTACGATGACCCTACCAAAGGAACCAGACCTCTGTCTGGGATTCCCAAGCTATTTCGGTGAAGATCGATCACATCACGTAGAATCAATAGTGAGACTAATGTTCCTCAGCAAAAACATAAATTTAGCAACCGTGAGTACAAAGGTACTCAGCAAGACTTTCGTCAGAACTATGTACATATGCATCAGTATCAATGAAGGGGTTGTGGAGTTTAATTGCAGCAAGCCAGCTTTGATACTTGGCTAACCTGTACTACAACTACAAGTTCTTTCTTTGAGGTGGGATAGCGCACACGAGTCCACGAATTCACCAATTTAATACACCACTATCAATCCACTCTCGTCCCCTACGAGAAGGCCATCCATAGCATTCACACTTATCTTGCATGTTTTAGAGTATTCATTTAAATTGTCTATGTACCACATAATGTTTCCAAGTAGTCCATATCCATGGATGCGGCTATTCGAACAGATTAATTCACCCTGCAGTGGTATACTTCTTCACACATGCTCCCACCACTTATCACCATATGCATGTCATGCATCTCAGCTACCTTCAAGAGGAAGCTCTGGCATGGGTGTCGGCCACGACCGTTAACCACACAAGACCCTAGTCCATGTTTATCGCCTATTTGAGACTGAACCCGCAAGGAAGTCTGGCCGAAGTTTCCTATACAGCCCCCAACGATGTGCGCAGGGTTCCACAAGCCCACCATCCGGGTGACACTTGTTACACCATGCCACTGTGTGTCTACCGCACTGAAGCCGACCCCGTCGGGCAGAGCTAAACACGACCGCCAACACTTCTCCTACAAACACGAGAAACTAATTTCAGCTCATGGACAAAGATCTAGGCGAATAATAAGCCGGGAGGGGTCGAGTTACCGGAACCCAATGTGTGGTAGTATCTTGGCTTGGATAACATACCGAGAACTCAGTTCTTAAGGACGGTCCGAATGAGACAACCCACCATGTACTCCTACGCCAGGGCCCACTGTCAGCGTCTAGGGAGGGTAGTTAGTAGCGTCATTAGCCACTAATGGGCCTGCCACGTCGGCACGCCGGAGTGTGGCCGGCGGTGACTATTCTGCATGATGGAGCTCGACGGAGTTGCTCATGATCGCGCTACACGGGGCCAAAATGAGTGCGGTTTGGTCCTACGGCTAGCTGGCAAAGCACCTCAACTAGCAGGGGCGACGAGAGGAGTCGGGGCAGCTGGAGAAGGCGCCGGCGATGAGGTAAGCGGCGACCGGAGCTTGCCAAGGTCTGGCTCGTCGCTAGGGAGCACATGAGGAGGATCTGGACGAGGCTACAACTTCCTGGGAGCGCGGCGAGTGCGGTGGTGCTACTACATCGAATGAAAGAGCTTACAAGCTGGGAACTCGATGACCATGGCCATGGCCGGAGCTCGGGCCTGGTGGCACACGACGCTAAGAGAGGCGAAGGACGATGAGGAAAGGGGGAAACGGAAGAGGAGCTCGCCGTGGAGCTAACTGTGCCGACGGCAGGGTCGAGGGTGTGCGGTAGCCGGCGAATCGATGGCGGCTTCGGTTCCTAGGAGAGAGACCGAAGGGGGGGGGGAAAGAGCGAGAGCGAGAGTGAGAGGATGAGCTCAAGGGAGAGAGGGGCGTGCACGGTAGTGTGTTCTCGGGTTCCAAATCCGCTCAGCTCAGCGGCAAGCAGGAGGTGGCGTGCGCGCGTGCCGGCGTGCCTTGGCCACACACCCTTATCCTCCTGGCGAGAGGAAGGGGACGACTGGTGCTTGGGCCAGATGGGCCTCTTATCTGCTGGACCAAGAAGCCAGGTAAGGTCTTTTTATTTATTTATTTTGTTTCTTTCTTTAATCTATTTTGATTTGATTTACATGTAAAATCAATTTTTATAAAATATGAAACTTTTTATGGACTCTCACTAAATTATTTCAAAGGCCCTTACCAAGTTTCAAATTATTTGGAGCTATGCAAATATATATAATATTTAATAGCTCCAACTGAAATACTTATCAAGTTAATTCCACAACCAAAAGTAACATGGAAAAATATGATTCACCTTTGGTTGATGTTATCACATTTATCCAGAAATGATCAACATATTTAGAAGGGCACTTGGTTCATTGAAAACAATTTTTAGTTGATCCTATTTGAATTTTATTTGGTGCTAGGGTATGATCCTCCCCAGTTCAAAATCGTTTAAGTTTGACATGATGCAAAATGATGATGCAACTATTTGCAAGCAATTATTCTAGGGCTGTGATAGACGATCAATATTAGAATGGTGATTCAATAACCAACACGTTAAGAATTAAATTACCGTCCATTAACTACCAAGAAGCGGGGTTGCTAGTAGTATAGATTTCACACATCACGGATCACTTTTCCGTATTCCGGTCGCAACAACATGGAACCGGGGAATCAATAATGATGTCAAGAAGTACCATTGTATCAAGAACCCATAAGAGGTTATGCAATTCCCATGACATTCCTGACATAAAGAGGGTAATGCTTTAGGGTGGAACAGAGCGAAAGCTGGATTGGCGATTTGATGTGTGAAATAAAACTGCTTTGACACAATTCTCAAAATGAATAAGGTATTGGAGTATGTTTCTTCTAGAAATTCTGAAATAGAATGACTTGACGATCACAAGAATAATATGCATCGATGAATATGAATACACAACTACTCTTGACTATCCACTTATAGATGATGGTCAGAATACAACTGAGGGAGACAACTCAAAGGAACACGTGATTTTTAAGTTGTAGATGCATAGATTATTTACATCAAACAACGTTCAACATGTTTCTTCTGGATCAACCCAAGCAGAAGGTAGTATTGGCAGAGTCACAACTACGAAAGGAGAATTCATCAAGAGCACTCATGTTGTGATCTTCAGTTCATTAAGAACTTCTACCATGCTAGTTGGTATTGGAAGAATGATAAAACAGGAACCTTGAAGCGTATAACATGGTTACTAATCATCCTAAAGGAACGAGTAAACACTATCAACAAAAGTGAGCAGAATGATCCTTGGGTTCAAGAAACCAAAAATAGAATACCAACTGAATGAAAAACATCATGAGGTACTTTCGATAAATTGGGGCCAGAATAATCACAATGGGATCACAAAACATGGCTAAATTTTAGGGTGATTCACTTAAGATAACATAGCTTCCTAACACTTTCAACACACAAGTAAATGTACTAGAGTACCTCAACATAACAATTGGTGTGCTTTGTCTCACCAAAATACATTGATAAGGATGAAAGGATTTGAAATTGCGTTAGACATTTTTTGGTAACTCGTAGCATAATGGTTGTATGGGCGTGTAATATGAGGCAACCTGCAAGCCATCTGAAAACATAACACTAAATTCTTATGGAGACACCGATCGAGAATACAACCACTTTCCTACAGGTGTCTAGCACAGTAACTGATGCGTCTCCAACGTATCTATAATTTTCGATTGTTCCATCCTATAATATTATCATTCTAGGATGCTTTTGGGGTGTTCATATACCAACTAATATTATTTTTGATCACTAAACTATTATCCCAGTTCCTAGTGCTAGTTGTTGTTTTCTGCATGTTTTTGGCTTTCCAGGTTTACAGCACCAAACGAATTTCAATTGCAACAAAACATTTTTATGATTTTCTCTGGACCAAAAGAAGACCTAGAAGATTTGGGAGGAGACCAGATGCTGCACGAGGGAAGGAGCACACAACATGGCACGCCAAGGGCGGTGGTTGCGCCCTGATGTGTGCTTCCCCCCTCATGTGCCCCCCGACATCCCTCTCCATCCTATAAATTCGAAAATATCCCAATACCATACGAGAGCCACGAAAAACACCTTTTTTGTTGCCGCAAGTCTTTGTTCCATCGTGTGCCCATCTGGAGTCCTATTCCGGTGCCCCGCCGAAGGGGGGGTCGATCATGAAGGGCGTATACATCATTCTTTCTGCTCCCATGGTGATGTGTGAGTAGTTCACCATGGACCTAGGCGTTCGTCGTTAGTACCTATATGGCAATCTGTCTCTGTCTCTTGGTCTTCAATACAATGATCATCGCATCTTCACATTGATCTATCTGATGTAGTTCTTTTATGCGGTGTGTTTGTTGGGATCCGAAGAATTGTGGGTTTATGTTCAAATTATTCATTATAAAGATCTGAGTCTTCTCTAAATTATAGTATGATTCTTATTTACATGATTATTATGGCTTCATAAATCTCCCGATCTATTGAAATAGTTTGGCCAGCTAGATTGATATCTCTTAAGTGAGAGGGGTGTGTTGTAGTGGGTTCAATCTCGCGGAGTTCTACATCCCAGTGACAAAAAGGGACAAGAACACGTCTTTGTATTGCTGCCACTAAGGATAAACGATGGGGTTAATTCATATTGATTGAGTTCTCTTTGTATACATCATGTCACTCTTTTCCAAGCACTACTCTGTTTTACTTAATACTCTAGATGCATGCTGGATAGTGGTCGATGGGTAGAGTAATAGTAATACGTGTAGGCAGGAGTCATCCCTTTTCTTATGGATGTGATGCCTATATACACATTATGATTGCTGTGAATATCACATAACTATGCGCTTTTCTATCATTTTCCCTATAGTAATTTGTTTACCCACCGTACGCCTACTACATGAGAGATACCATTAGTGAAAACTATGCCCCCGGGTCTATTCACATTTAAGTTTAAAACTCTATCAATACCTTGTTGATCTTATTTACCTTTTATTTTATTTTGAAATTTAAAATTATCTACTATCATCTACACACTTTACTTTCTTGCAAATAACGAGTCCGAGGGGACTGACAACCCTCTTGCCCGTGTTGGGTGCGAGTGTTCACTTCTTTGTGTGCAGTCATTGAAGACGGGGGTTGGTTGTTACTCATATTGGTTCGATAAACCTTGGTTCTCTACTAAGGGAAATACTTACCTATATTGTGCTCCAACACCATTTCCTCTTCACGGAAAACCCAACGCAAATCACAAGTATCAGGAAGGATTTCTCGCACCGTTGCTAGGGAGTATCATCAACCTACTATCAAGTAAATTCACAGAACTATCATTCGCTAGTCACTAGTTATTTATTTGCTTGCTAGTTTGTTCTTTTTTTGCTTTTTATTGTTCTTGCTTCATAAAAATAAAAAAATACTAAAATATTTATCTTCGCTAGTCACTAGTTACTTCTTTGCTTGCTAGTTTGTTTATTTCCTTGAATCTGCTATCATGTCTGAATTTGAGAAAGTCATTGTTGAGAATGACAATGATAGTGCTAGTGACTCGGAAGAGGAGAGACCAAAATTTATTGATTTTACTCATGATCCTCCTAAAAGTGAAGTTTCTCATAGTGATACTCACATGTTTCTAAAATCCAAAATCTATCATGTGGGTAGTGGGAACATTATTGGAAAGAATGTTATTCAAGAATTGTATGAGTACTCACTAGCTTCTCCTCATACTAAAGGAACCATACTTAGTGAAACAAATTGCTACGAGGATGATATTTCTATGCTTATATTAAAGCTACAAAGGAAATTTGTGCATCTCAATCTTATGTTGCCAAAGATATTTTTAGGTCTCCCTAGCATACACGATCCCGTGATTAAGAAATTTGCTATCCATATCCTCTTGCATGATGTGGGGACCCCGACTTACTAGTCGAGAATCGCCGTGCTCAGTGATCCCAGAGATCAATGCTCACCGAACAGAGATACTGAATAAAGAGTCTTACATCCAAGTACCGATTATTACAACACGTGACCGAAGGGTCAAGTTCACAAGATAGGGCCTAAGGCCAAATCACACGAGTACACTAATAGCGGAAAACAAAGGGGCTAAGCGGGTGCCCATGCCATCAAGCCTACACCGACAGGCATTCTGACACGGAAGCGTCCTAGTTCCCAGGGGTGTCTTCGAAGACGTAATCCTCTCCAAACTCCGGTCCTTCCATGTCTGGTCAATAACATAACCAGTGGCAAGCCAATGAGTACTTTGAATGTACTCGCAAATAGCCCATGATATAATCAACGAAAGTGAAGGATAAAAATATCATGCATTTCTAGTGTAACTCATCTGGGTGGAATGATCATGAATATGCATCAAGTTAAAGAATTACTCTTGAAGAACAGGTTATAGATAACAATATATCTGCCGAGGGCTGAACCATCCAGTTTCACCCTATATGCCAAGTCACCAAACTTGGTCATATTATTTCTATCATAGCAACACCTTTCTCATCACCATACACACACACACTCACGCACACTTGGTTTATGCGGAAATATCAGGACGTAGTTTAAGCAGGATTACCCAACTATCCTTGACCGTGGACACGGCTATTCGAATAGTTTACACTCTGTAGAGGTAGTACGCTGGACCCACAAGATCCGGGAAACTTCCTTGTCATCCACGACTCGCGGTATATCACATACCCGAGGTAAGTACCCGATCAATGTGGTTCCCCTGACGATACTAGACAAAGAGGTCCACTCGATTCGTCCCCAGCCCACATGTTGTACATCTTACGAGCACCAGCTCTGGAAAGTACCAACCATGCGGGGACCAATGGTGTGACTGGAACTCATAAAAATGGCATTGTCGTCCTACCCGGCACGACCCCATCACGAGAGTGACCACACATCACTCCCGCCACTAGTAATGTGGCTCTTTGCTAGCACCGACCAGAGTAATTAACACAGCCCCGTCCCATAAGGAGTAACGTGGTTGTACTGGTAAGGTTGGGACGGTCGACACATCATAAATCTAATCCCATTTCCGAAACCTTACTCACACAAATACCAGTGCATCACTTCACCAAAAGTGATCACTAACTCATCATCACCCTCGGGCATTAGTGGCACCCGATGGGGTTTTCATAAACTCTTGCTTTATGACAACATCATGCTCATGATAGCACTACTGCTATCTTTACTTGTCAACATGGTCTTAGCATGACCCTAAGGGGTAGAGTCAAGCTCAATGGAAAATACTCCGGAGGATCCTTCGGTAAAATCATATCAAATGATTACCGGCACTTATGATCATATGCAACGGGAATACTTATTATTTTATAATGCAAAGTAACATATGCTCAGTCATGGTCAAAGGGCTACTTGTCTTGGTTAGCTAAGTATCCGGGGTCTTCGAGGTCTTCCGCTCCGATTCCCTCGTCACAGGGATTTTCTATCATCGATAAAACAATAAATGAGAAATAGCTCACACAGAAACAGTCCACAAAGACATTTTAAAAATGTTCCCTATGTCTGATAAATCTAAGATATCATTTAAAAAATATTTGCCTTAGTTTTCTTTGAAGGAATATTTTTGAAAACAACCAAGCAGAAGCAAAACTATTCCATCTTAGTCCTTTTTATCATTATAAAATAGAACAATTGCTGGAAAAATTCACCTAAGCATACCATTAAATACTACACATTTTTAGAAGAATAACAGTGGTAGAATTATATTTTTTACACTGGGTAAATGTTTTTATAAAAATCTTGGAAACCAGGGTTTAAAAATAAAAAGAAAAACAGGCTAGCTCCTGGCTTGGCTCGGCCCAGGGCTGGGCAGGCCCATGGCCACCCGACAGCCTGCCCAGGCGCGCGCCCCGTCAGGTTTGAACCTGACGCGCGGGGCCCTGCGGTTAGTGGCCGATGCCAGCGCGGGGGACGAGGCTGGGCCACCGACAGGTGGGGCACACCTATCGGGGTCGTCTCCTACCTCCCTCCAGAGAGGAGGAGGAGGACGCCGACGAGGTTGCCGATGTGCTCATGCTCCAACGAACACGGGAATGGGTTTGCCTGCCCGTCGCCTACCTGCTGGTGGTTGAAACAATGATGGGGAGGCAGTGGTTCGCCGGCGACGAGGAGGCCATGGCGGAGGAGTTTCAGGAGGTGGTCGAGGGGGTGGCTAGAGACACGGAAAAGCTCGGGCGAGTTGGGGGAAAGCTTCCTGGGATCAAGGGGGTCAGTTTGGTGGGTCGAGTGGCGCAGGAGCCGTCGTGTAGCCCGAGATCGACCGGAGCTCCGAGGCGGAGGGGCCTCGGTCGATCTCGAGCTCCGGGGATCTGCTGGTTTTCTCGGGTGGCTAGGGATGTACTAGTGATCGTGGCGAAGCTATCTGAGGGGTGCTGGAGCGAGGGGGAGGGCTATTTATAGGCCCACGACGGTGAGCAGATTCGGGAGCGCCGGAGACTCACCGTGGCGTGCATGGGAGTGCAAAGAGAGGTTGGGGTTGAAACCACGGTCTCAGGATGTGGTATTGGACCGCCCGAACCATCTGCTGCAGAGAGAGAGAGGAGAGTCGTGCATTCATGGCCGTGCAACCTTGGCCGATTCTGGAGCGCGCGGGCACGTGTCGCGCGAGCTCTAGCGCGAGAGGGGAGGGGCCCTGAGGCTTGCTCGACGCAGAAGGGTTGTCGGGGAAGAGGTTGGACATCTCGGGGGAGTCTGGGACTGGCCGAGGGCGTCGCCCCCACCTCGGTGACTCCCTGTAGCGCGCCCAGAGCACAGTTTTGGCATGCCACGGCATGCTGGTGCGCTCTGAGGCACTTGGATGTGTCTAGCATGTCCTGGCACTTGCTGGGGGTGTGGCTAGCCATTTGGTTTTAGTGGGAGCTTCGGCTGGACAAAGGAGGCAAGAAATACTGGTGCTGTCAGTCATGAACTGAGGTCTAAATTGGGGTTTTTGACCTTTCCACTTTGAACCAGTGAGGGGCCAGTTGACTAGGGTTAGATACAGGTGCTGGCCACTTAATCTAAGAGTTTGAAGCAAAGGAGTTTGGTTTAGCTATGGCTAAGGTGGCTTTTTCCTATCTGTCAGAAGGTGTTCGACAGTGGGTTTAGGGGGTTGCACCCCACCACTAGTGCTGAGACTTAACAGGTTTGGTTTTGGTGGTAAACCATGGAGTTCCACCAAATTTGAGCTCCAAAGGACAAGTTTAGCTTTGTAAACTTGAAAGCACTCCAATATGACCAGATTTGTTCCTTCCAAAGGGAGTGTGGGCAAACTAAGTCCTGCAAATCCCATTTTTGGTGCGGAACCCTCATTTGAGGTATTAGGCACTCCTGCAATGTTTTAGCCTCATTCGACAAACTTTGCTATGTAGAGTTGCTCTAACTTGATTCTGGACAGACATGGTTTTTGGGTTATTTGGGGTCCTTATCCACCTTTGATCAAGGTGAAACTTTATGTGGACACCAAACAAGGCTTAGGGATACCACTAGAATTTTCTCGGAATTTATTGAGAATATTTCCTTTGGAAACATTTCGAAATGCCAAAACTGACAGAAATAGCTTTTATAGTTTTAATCAATAAATATAATATAAAATGGTGTATAAAATCCTATGTATGGAAAATATATGTCATCCCGATCATCTCTTAATTTAATCAGATTTTTCCAAAGCAGAAAAGTATTTTTCCATGTTGGAATACCAATTCTGACCTTAGAAATGGACATGCTATTTAATAAGGAAAATAATCACAAAAATAAATATTTTTGTGGTTTTGAAATATAAAGGTAGGTAAAACTCAGATTACCAAATATGAGTAGAAGCACTGCTTGCTATCAAGGACATATAGTGCAACTCAAGGTGGTTTTACTTTGGTCAGCAATAAGCAAAGGTGTTTGGAAATCAGTATAATACCAAGGAATTTAGGGTTTTCAATCCTCACATGATCAAGCATACAAGCATACAATGTCAATCATGGCACTCACAACATTAGTTTTGAAAAAGTTTTAACAAGCTCAGAATTTTACAACACCGACAAGCGATTGCAAAAACAGGGTGTGACAGACCTATCCCCCTTGTAGGTGTGGAAAGGTCTGGAAACTCAGATTGGAGATAGTCTTCATGCTCCCATGTAGCTTCAGCTTCGGTGTGGTTGCTCCATTGAACCTTGAAATACTTGATGGTGCGGCTTCGGGTGCATCACTCTGCTTCATCCAGAATGCGGATTGGCCTCTCGCGGTAGGTTAGATCGGACTGAAGGTCAATGGCCCGGTGATCAATGTCCTTGTAAGGATCGGAACGACTTGGCATTTGGAGACACTTCTGAAGCCGTGACACGTGGAAAACGTTGTGCACACCCAAAAGTTCCGGAGGTAACTCCAACTGATAAGCGACCTCTCAACGCCTTGCCGTGATCTTAAATGGCCCAATGAACCTTGGAGCGAGTTTCCCCTTAACGTGGAAACGCATGGTTCCCTTGAGAGGTGTGACACGGAGGTACACCAGATCATTGGGAATGAACTCCACATTCCTGCGGTGAGAGTCCACATAACTCTTTTGTCGCGACTTGGCTGCTTTCAGATTTTCTTGGACTAGTTGCACCTTCTCTTCTGCCCGGTGCAAAACTTCTGGTTCGAAAATCAGCCCGTCTCCGGTTTCTGACCAGTTGAGCGGGTTGCGGCACTTCCGTCCGTACAACACATCGAATGGGGCCATCTGGAGACTGGACTGGTAGCTGTTGTTGTATGAAAACTCAGCGAACGGCAGACAATCTTCCCATTTGGCTTCGTGCGCTAGGACGCATGCGCGGAGCATATCTTCGACTATCTGATTCACCCTTTCCATCTGTCCTCTCGTCTGCGGGTGGAAGGTGGTGCTGAAAGAGAGCTTGGTACCGAGGGCTTCTTGAAGTTTCCTCCAAAACCTTGAGGTGAACTGCGTGCCTCGGTCAGATACAATCTCCTTGGGAACTCCATGAAGGCTTACTATGCGCTCGATATAGAGACTAGCCAACTTGTTCCCGTCATAAGTGGTGTTGACAGGGATGAAATGGGCCACTTTGGTCAAATGATCGACAACAACCCATATCGAGTTATGGCCCTTGCTAGACCTGGGTAGGCCGGTAATGAAATCCATCCCTACCTCGTCCCACTTCCATTCCGGCACCGGGAGAGGTTGTAGCAGTCCTGCGAGTCGCTGATGCTCAGCCTTAACTTGCTAACACACAACGCACTTGGCCACATACGACGCGATTTCCCTCTTCATGTCGTGCCACCAGAATCTTTCTCGGAGATCTTGATACATCTTGGTACCACCGGGGTGAATGGAGTAGGGTGTATCATGAGCTTCCCATAGGATGAGTTCCTTGAATTCAGCCTTGTTGGGTACGCATAAACGTTTCCCAAACCACACCACTCATTGATCATCCTCAAAGAATCCTGGGGCCTTGCCTTGTGGAATCTTCTTCTTGATACCTTCGATGCTCTTGTGACCCTTCTGGGCTCCCTTGATGTCGTCTTCCAGCATTGGTTTGACTTCGAGGTTATCCAGGAATCCTGGTACCACCAGTTCCAATCCGAGTTCTCCAATTCTTCATATAAGGTGGGCTGCGTTGGGGAACGTCGCATGGGAAACAAAAAATTTCCTACGCGCACGAAGACCTATCATGGTGATGTCCATCTATGAGAGGGGATTTCCAATCTACATACCCTTGTAGATCGCACAGCAGAAGTGTTAGTGAACGCGGTTGATGTAGTGGAACATCCTCACGTCCCTCGATCCGCCCCACGAACCGTCCCACGAACCGTCCCGCGATCCATCCCACGATCTAGTGCCGAACGGACGGCACCTCCGCGTTCAGCACACGTACAACTCTACGATGATCTCGGCCTTCTTGATCCAGCATGAGAGACGGAGAGGTAGATGAGTTCTCCGGTAGCGTGACGGTGCTCCTGAGGTTGGTGGTGATCTAATCTCAGCAGGGCTCCGCCCGAGCTCCACAGAAACGCGATCTAGAGGTAAAACCGTGGAGGTATGTGGTCGGGCTGCCTTGAAAAAGTTGTCTCAAATCAGACCTAAAACCCCACTATATATAGGAGGGAGGGAGGGGAGGAGGCAGCCTCAAAACCTAAAGGTTTGGCCGAAATTGGAGGTGGAGGAGTCCTACTCCAATCCTACTTTGAGTAGGATTCCACCTTCCCACTTGGAAACTCTTTCCACCTTGTGTTTTTTTTCTTCTCAAACCTTATGGGCCTTAGTGGGAACTTATTCCAGCCCACTAGGGGCTGGTTTATCTCTTCCCATAGCCCATGAGACCCCTTGGGGCGTGATACCCCTCCTGATGGTCCCGGCACCCCTCCCGGCACTCCCAGTACACTACCGATGAGACCGAAACTTTTTCGGTAATGCACGAAAACCTTCCGGTAACCAAATGAGGTCATCATATATATCAATCTTCGTTTCCGGACCATTCCGGAAACCCTCGTGACATCCGTGATCTCATCTGGGACTCCGAACAACATTCGGTAACCAACCATATAACTCAAATACGCATAAAACAACATCGAACCTTAAGTGTGCAGACCCTGTGGGTTCGAGAACTATGTAGACATGACCCGAGAGACTCCTCGGTCAATATCCAATAGCGGGACCTGGGTGCCCATATTGGATCCTACATATTCTACGAAGATCTTATCATTTGAACCTCAGTGCCAATGATTCATATAATCCCGTATGTCATTCCCTTTGTCCTTCCGTATGGTACTTGCGTGAGATTCGATCGTCAGTATCCGCATACCTATTTCAATCTCATTTACCGGCAAGTCTCTTTACTCATTCCGTAATACAAGATCCCGCAACTTACACTAAGTCACATTGCTTGCAAGGCTTGTGTGTGATGTTGTATTACCGAGTGGGCCCCGAGATACCTCTCCGTCATACGGAGTGACAAATCCCAGTCTTGATCCTTACTAACTCAACGAATACCTTCGGAGATACCTGTAGAGCATCTTTATAGTCACCCAGTTACGTTGCGACGTTTGATACACACAAAGCATTCCTCCGGTGTCAGTGAGTTATATGATCTCATGGTCATAGGAACAAATACTTGACACGTAGAAAACAGTAGCAACAAAATGACACGATCAACATGCTACGTCTATTAGTTTGGGTCTAGTCCATCACATGATTCTCCTAATGATGTGATCCCATTATCAAGTAACAACACTTGCCTATGGCCAGGAAACCTTGACCATCTTTGATCAACGAGCTAGTCAACTAGAGGCTTACTAGGGACAGTGTTTTGTCTATGTATCCACACAAGTATTGTGTTTCCAATCAATACAATTATAGCAAGGATACTAAACGATTATCATGAACAAAGAGATATAATAATAACTAATTATTATTGCCTCTAGGGCATATTTCGAACAGTCTCCCAATTGCACTAGAGTCAATAATCTAGTTCACATCACCATGTGATTTCAACGAATCCAACACCCATATAGTTCTGGGGTCTGATCACGTCTTGCTCGCGAGACAGGTTTTATTCAACGGTTCTGAAACTTTCAGATCCGTGCGTTCTTTACAAATCTTTATGTCATCTTATAGATGCTGCTACTACGTGCTATTCGGAAATGCTCCTAATATCTACTCTACTATACGAATCCGTTTCACTACTCATAGTTATTCAGATTAGTGTCAAAGCTTGCATCGACGTAACACTTTACGACGAACTCTTTAACCACCTCCATAATCGAGAAAAATTCCTTAGTATATTTAGTTACTAAGGATAACTTTGACCGCTGATTAGTGATTCAATCTTGGATCACTCTGTGTACCTCTTAACAGACTTGCTGCAAGGCACACATTAGGTGCGGTACTCAGCATGGCATACTTTAGAGTCTACGGCTAAGGCATAGAAGACGACCTTCGTCTATTCTCTTTATTTTTCCGTGGTCGGGTTTTGAGTCTTACTCAAATTCACACCTTACAACGCAACCAAGAACTCCTTCTTTGCTGATCTATTTTGAACTCCTTCAAAAACATGTCAAGGCATGCATCTTGTTGAAACTTCCGTTAAGCGCTTTTGATCTATCTCCATAGATCTTTGATGCTCAACGTTCAAGTAGCGCAATCCAGGTATTCCTTTGAAAACTCCTTTCAAACAACCTTGTATGCTTTACAGAAATTCTATATTACTTCTGATCCACAATATGTCAACCACATATACTTATCAGAAATTCTATAGTGCTCCCACTCACTTCTTCGGAAATACAAGTTTCTCATAAACCTTGTACAAACCCAAAATCTTTGATCATCTCATCAAAGTGTATATTCCAACTCCCAGATGCTTGCACTAGTCCATTGAAGGATCGCTGGAGCTTGCATACTTGCTAGTATCCTTAGGATCGACAAAACCTCCTGGTTGTATCACATACAATGTTTGCTCAAGGAAACCGTCGAGGAAACAATGTTTTGACATCCTATGTGCAATATTTCATAAATAATGCAGCAACTACTAACATAACTCTAACAGACTTTTAGCATCGCTACGAGTAAGAAAGTCTCAGCATAGTCAACTGTTTGATCTTGTCGGAAACATCTTTGCGACAAGTCGAGCTTTTCTTAATAGTGACTTATCACCATCATCGTCTGTCTTCCTTTTCAAGATCCATCTTTACTCAATAGTCTTATGACCATCAAGTAGTTCTTCCAAAGTCTACACTTTGTTTTCATACATGGATCCTCTCTCGGATTTCATGGCTTCCAGCCATTTGTCGGAATCCGGGCCCACCATTGCTTTCTCCATAACTCGTAGGTTCACTGTTGCTCAACAATATGACCTCCAAGACAGGGTTACCGTACCACTCTGCAGTAGTACGCGACCTTGTCAACCTACGAGGATTGTAGTAATTTGATCAGATGCTCGATGATCACCATCATCAGCTTTCACTTCAATTGGTGTAGGCGCCACAGGAACAACTTCCTGCGCCCTGCTACACACTGGTTGAAGTGATGGTTCAATAACCTCATCAAGTTCTACCACCCTACTACTCAATTATTTCGAGAGAAACCTTTCCTCGAGAAAGGATCCGTTTCTAGAAACAAACACTTTTCTTTCGGATCTGGGATAGGAGATGTACCAAAATGTTTTGGATATCCTATGAAGATGCATTTATCCGCTTTCGGTTTGAGCTTATCAGACTGAAACTTTTTCACATAAGTGTCGAAGCCCCAAACTTTCAAGAAACAACAGTTTAGATTTCTCTAAACCTCAGTCTGTACTGTGTCATCTTAACAGAAATACGCGGTGCCCTATTTAAAGGGAATGCGGTTGTCTCTAATGCATAACCCATAAACGATAGTGGTAATTCGATAAGAGACATCATAGCATGCACCATACCAAATAGTGCGTGGCTATGACGTTCAGACACATCATCACACTATGATGTTCCAGGTGGCATGAACTGCGAAACAATTTCCACATTGTCTTAACTGCGTACCAAAACTCATAACTCAGATATTCATTTCTACGATCATATCGTAGACAGTTTATCCTCTTGTTACGACGAACTTCACTCCTGAAACAGAATTGAACTTTTCAATATTTCAGACTTGTGATTCATTAAGTAAATACTCTTGTATCCACTCAAATCGTCATTGAAGTAAGAACATAATCATATCCACTGCGTGCCTCAGCACCCATTGGACTGCATACATCAAAATGTATCGCTTCCAACAAGTTACTATCTTGTTTCATCTCAATGAAAACAAGGCCTTGCTCATGTGGTATGATTTGCATGTCACTAGTGATTCAAAATCAAGTGAGTATAAAGATCCATCAGCAGGGAGCCTCTTCATGCAATTTATACCAACATGACTCAAGTGGCAGTGCCACAAGTAAGTGGTACTATCATCATTACCTCGTATCTTTTGGCACCAATATCATGAACATGTGTAACACTACGATCGAGATTCAATAAACCATTGAAGGTGATTATTCAAGCAAATAGAGTAACCATTATTCTCTTTAAATGAATAATCGTATTGCAATAAACACGATCCAATCATGTTCATGCTTAACGCAAGCACCAAATAACAATTATTTAGGTTTAACAACAATCCCGATGGTAGAGGGAGCGTGCGACGTTTGATCATATCAACCTTGGAAACACTTGCAACACGTATCGTCACCTCGCCTTTAGCTAGTCTCCGTTTATGCCGTAGCTTTCATTTCGTGTTACTAATCACTTAGCAACCGAACCGGTATCCAATACCCTGGTGCTACTAGGAGTACTAGTAAAGTACACATCAACATCATGTATATCAAATATACTTCTTTCGACTTTTGCCAGCCTTCTTATCTACCAAGTATCTAGAGTTGCTCCGCCTTAGTGACCGTTCCCCTCATAACAGAAGCACTTAGTCCCGGGCTTGGGTTTAATCTGGGGTCTCTTCATTAGTGCAGCAACTGCTTTGCCGTTTCACGAAGTATCCCTTCTAGCCCTTGCCTTTCTCGAAACTTAGTGGTTTTACTAACCATCAACTATTGATGCTCCTTCTTGATTTCCACTCTCACAGTTTCAAACATCGCGAATCGCTCAAGGATCATTGTATCTATCCTTGATATGTTATAGTTCATCACGAAGGTCTCACAGCTTGGTGGCAGTGACTTTGGAGAACCATCACTATCTTATCTGGAAGATCAACTCCCACTTGATTCAAGCGATTGTCGTACTCACATAATCTGAGCACATGCTCAACGATTGAGATTTTCTCCTTTACTTCGTGGACAAAGAATTTTGTCGGAGGTCTCATACCTCTTAATAAGGGCACAAGCATGAAATCACAATTTCATCTCTTTAGAACATCTCTTATGTTCCGTGACGTTTCAAAACGTCTTCGACGCCTTGCTTCTAAGCCATTAAGTATTTTGTACTGAACTATTGTGTAGTCATCAGAAACGTGTATGTCGGATGTTCACAACATCTACGAACGACGCTCGAGGTGCAGCACACCGAGTGGTGCATTAAGGACATAAGCCTTCTGCGCAGCAACGAGGACAATCCTTGGTTTTAGAGACTCATTCTGCAAAGTGTGCTACTATCAACTTTGAACTAAATTTTCTCTAGGAACATATAAAAACAGTAGAGCTATAGCGCAAGCTACATCATAATTCGCAAAGACCATTAGACTATGTTCATGACAATTAGTTCAATTAATCATATTACTTAAGAACTCCCACTCAAAAAGTACATCTCTCTAGTCATTTGAGTGGTACATGATCCAAATCCACTATCTCAAGTCCGATCATCACGTGAGTCGAGAATAGTTTCAGTGGTAAGCATCTCTATGCTAATCATATCAACTATACGATTCATGCTCGACCTCTCGGTCTCATGTGTTCCGAGGCCATGTCTGCACATGCTAGGCTCGTCAAGCTTAACCCGAGTGTTCCGCGTGTGCAACTGTTTTACACCCGTTGTATGTGAACGTTGAGTCTATCACACCCGATCATCACGTGGTGTCTCTAAATGAAGAACTGTCGCAACGGTGCACAGTCGGGGAGAACACAATTTCGTCTTGAAATTTTAGTGAGAGATCACCTCATAATGCTACCGTCGTTCTAAGCAAGATAAGGTGCATAAAGGATTAACATCACATGCAATTCATAAGTGACATGATATGGCCATCATCATGTGCTTCTTGATCTCCATCACCAAAGCACCGGCACGATCTTCTTGTCACCGGCGTCACACCATGATCTCCATCAACGTGTCACCATCGGGGTTGTCGTGCTACTCATGCTATTACTACTAAAGCTACGTCCTAGCAATATAGTAAACGCATCTGCAAGCACAAACGTTAGTTTGAAGACAACCCTATGGCTCCTGCCGGTTGCCGTACCATCGACGTGCAAGTCGATATTAACTATTACAACATGATCATCTCATACATCCAATATATCACATCACGTCTTTGGCCATATCACATCACAAGTATACCCTGCAAAAATAAGTTAGACGTCCTCTAATTTGTTGTTGCATGTTTTACGTGGTGACCATGGGTATCTAGTAGGATCGCATCTTACTTACGCAAGCACCACAACGGAGATATATGAATTGCTATTTAACCTTATCCAAGGACCTTCTCGGTCAAATCCGATTCAACTAAAGTTGGAGAAACCGACACTTGCCAGTCATCTTTGAGCAATGGAGTTACTCGTAGCGATGAAACCAGTCTCTGGTAAGCGTACGAGTAATGTCGGTCCAAGCAGCTTCAATCCAACAATACCGCAGAATCAAGAAAAGACTAAGGAGGGCAGCAAGACGCACATCACCGCCCACAAAAACTTTTGTGTTCTACTCGAGATTACATCTACGCATGAACCTAGCTCATGATGCCACTGTTGAGGAACGTCTCATGGGAAACAAAAATTTTCCTACGCGCACGAAGACCTATCATGGTGATGTCCATCTACGAGAGGGGATTTCCGATCTATGTACCCTTGTAGATCGCACAGCAGAAGCGTTAGTGAATGCGGTTGATGTAGTGGAACGTCCTCACGTCCCTCGATCCGCCCCGCGAACCGTCCCACGAACCGTCCCGCGATCCGTCCCACGATCTAGTGCCGAACGGACGACACCTCACGTTCAGCACACGTACAGCTCGACGATGATCTCGGCCTTCTTGATCCAGCAAGAGAGACGGAGAGGTAGATGAGTTCTCCGGAAGCGTGACGGGGCTCCGGAGGTTGGTGGTGATCTAATCTCAGCACGGCTCAGCCCAAGCTCCGCAGAAACGCGATCTAGAGGTAAAACCATGGAGGTATGTGGTCGGGCTGCCTTGAAAAAGTTGTCTCAAATCAGCCCTAAAACCCCACTATATATAGGAGGGAGGGAGGGGAGGAGGCAGCCTCAAAACCTAAAGGTTTGGCCGAAATTGGAGGTGGAGGAGTCCTACTCCAATCCTACTTGGAGTAGGATTCCACCTTCCCACATGGAAACTCTTTCCACCTTGTGTGTTTTTTTCTTCTCAAACCTTATGGGCATTAGTGGGAACTTATTCCAGCCCACTAGGGGCTGGTTTATCTCTTCCCATAGCCCATGAGACCCCTTGGGGCGTGATACCCCTCCTGATGATCCCCGGCACCCCTCCCGGCACTCCCAGTACACTACCGATGAGCCCGAAACTTTTCCTGTAATGCATGAAAACCTTCCGGTAACCAAATGAGGTCATCCTATATATCAATCTTCGTTTCCGGACCATTCCGGAAACCCTCGTGATGTCCGTGATCTCATCCGGGACTCCGAACAACATTCGGTAACCAACCATATAACTCAAATACGCATAAAACAACGTCGAACCTTAAGTGTGCAGACCATGCGGGTTCGAGAACTATGTAGACATGACCCGAGAGACTCCTCGGTCAATATCCAATTATGGGACCTGGATGCCCATATTGGATCCTACATATTCTACGAAGATCTTATCATTTGAACCTCAGTTCCAAGGATTCATATAATCCCGTATGTCATTCCCTTTGTCCTTCGGTATGTTACTTGCCTGAGATTCGATCGTCAGTATCCGCATACCTATTTTAATCTCATTTACCGGCAAGTCTCTTTACTCGTTCCGTAATACAAAATCCCGCAACTTACACTAAGTCACATTGCTTGCAAGGCTTGTGTGTGATGTTGTATTACCGAGTGGGCCCCGAGATACCTCTCCGTTATACGGAGTGACAAATCCCAGTCTTGATCCATACTAACTCAATGGACACCTTCGGAGATACCTGTAGAGCATCTTTATAGTCACCCAGTTACGTTGCGACGTTTGATACACACAAAGCATTCCTCCGGTGTCAGTGAGTTATATGATCTCATGGTCATTGGAACAAATACTTGACACGTAGAAAACAGTAGCAACAAAATGACACGATCAACATGCTACGTCTATTAGTTTGGGTCTAGTCCATCACATGATTCTCCTAATGATGTGATCCCGTTATCAAGTAACAACACTTGCCTATGGCCAGGAAACCTTGACCATCTTTGATCACTGAGCTAGTCAACTAGAGGCTTACTAGGGACAGTGTTTTGTCTATGTATCCACACAAGTATTGTGTTTCCAATCAATACAATTATAGCATGGATAATAAACGATTATCATGAACAAAGAAATATAATATTAACTAATTATTATTTCCTCTAGGGCATATTTCCAACAGGCTTCCTTTCCTTAAGCATGACATTTAAGGTGTTGGTCTTCCGACTCAAGGCATCAGCCACTACATTCGCCATACCGGGGTGATATTGAATGTTGAGGTCATAGTCTTTGATTAACTCCAACCATCTCCGTTGCCTCATATTCAATTCCCTTTGGGTGAAGATATACTTCAGACTCTTGTGGTCGGTGTATATTTCACATCGCTTCCCCAGAAGGTAATGTCGCCATGTCTTCAGGGCATGCACTACTGCTGCCAACTCGAGATTATGGGTGGCATAATTTTCCTCATGCGGGCACAGTTGTCGTGACCAGTATGCCACGAACCTGCCATCCTGCATGAGAACCCCACCTAGCCCAGTCCTTGAGGCATCGCAATATATCACGAACTCCTTGCTGATATCTGGAGTGGCCAATACCGGGGCGGTGGTTGACCTCTTCTTAAACTCTTGGAAGCTTGCCTCACATTCCGGCGTCCATTCAAACTTCTTGCCTATCTTCAAGAGTTGAGTCATAGGTCGCGCGATTCGGGAGAATCCTTCTACGAACTTGCGGTAATATCCTGCGAGTCCGAGGAAGCTCCTGACTTCCTTCACGTCGATTGGCGATTCCCAATTGGTTTCCGTGGTAATCTTAGAGGGATCAACTGCCAATCCACTTGCTGCCAAAACTAGCATTTGCTGAACTTGGCATACAGTTGGTGCTCTCGAAGCTTTTCCAATACTAACCTCAAGTGTTGCTCATGCTCTTCTTCAGACTTGGACAAGATTAATATGTTGTCAATGAATACGATGAAAAACTTGTCCAGATATTCCATGAAGACCTTATTCATGAGGTACATGAAGTAAGCTGGGGCATTCGTCAATCCAAAGGACATGACAGTGCATTCGTACAAACCGTACCGGGTCACGAATGTCGTCTTCGGGATGTCTTCGGGTCAAATCTTTAGTTGGTAATATCCAGATCGGAGGTCGTTCTTGGAGAATACCTTTGCTCCATTCAGTTGGTCGAACAAGTCTTTGATCTTGGGGAGTGGATACTTGTTCTTGATCGTGACCTCATTGAGAGAACGGTAATCGACACAAAGTCGAATTGTCCCATCCTTCTTGGACATGAAGAGAACAGGTTATCCCCAAGGTGGCGCACTCGGACGAATAAACCCTTTCTTGAGTTGCTCATCCAGTTGCTTCTTCAACTCCACTAGCTCCTCGGATCCCATCCTATAAGGCTTCTTATAAATAGGCCTTGATCCTAGCATGAGTTCGATGATGAACTCGATGTCTCGGTTAGGAGGCATCCCTGGTAGCTCATCAGGAAAGACGTCTGGGTATTCACAGACTATTGGCACTCGGTCAAGTCCTTCCTCTGATAGGATGTTAACTTGCGACACTCGAGTGAGCACTGGCTCAGAGAAATACTTGACTTTGACCCCTTGGTCACTTGTCATGGTAATGACCCTGTTAGCACAGTCCAAGATACTCTGATGCTTTGCCAACCAGTCCATACCGAGAATTACCTCTAGGCCTTGTGACTTAAGCACAATGAGATCCGCTGAGAAGCTCATCCCATTGATAACTATCCCGACCTTCCTACACCCTAGGTTGGTCCTCAAAACTGCTCGCGGGGTTTGAATTGCCATATGCCCATGAAGCAAGGTAGGTTCTAGACCACACTTTTCCGCAAACTTTTGCGTAACAAAGGAATGCGAAGCACCACAATCGAACAATACTATTGCTGGGGTACAGTTGACGAGGAACGTACCCAAAATGCAGTCCGGGTCTTCCTGTGCCTCTTCTTTGGAAATATGATTAATCCGCCCCTTGTTGTGATACTGTTGATTGCGGGGAGCCTGGTTCCTGCCTGGTGCTCCTTGGCCTGGATTTGGCGCATTGGGGCCCGGAGCATCGGGGTTCTTGTTCGGGCACTCCTGGAATAGTGCCCTGGTTGTGCACACCTGAAACAGGTAACTTGCGCTGGAAGGTTGGTATTGCTCCCACCGTTGTTCGGCGGAGTGCTTACTGGCTTGGCGTTGACTTGCTGGTGAGGTTGGTAATTCTGGCGAAATGGTGGATGCTTGTACTGCTGTTGCTGATAGTTGGGTCTTGCTGGGGCTGACTGCCATGGTCGTGGTTTCGAGCTAATCGGTCCTCCACTACCCATTAGCTTGCGCTTAGCGGTGTCGTCCATTGCACGACGCTTGTCTACCGACATAAGAGCCTTATTAACCAGGTAACTGAAGGTCTAACATTCACAAACAACCAGCTGATACTGGAGTGACTACTGCAGTCCTTACATAAAGCGCTCCACTTTGGCAGCCTCAGTGCTGACATCTTCAGGTGCATACCTTGATAGAAGGTTGAACTTCTGCAAATACTCCTTGACTGATCCACTGCCTTCCCTTAAGGCTCATAATTCTCGCTTCTTAATGGTCATCATTCCCGGAGGAATGTGAGCGGCACGGAATCCATCCTTGAACACGGCCTAAGTGATGACTTGCCCGGCTCGCATGATCTGAAATCCATCCCACCAGGCTCTGGCTGTGCCGCCGAGACAGTGGGTTGCATAGAGGACTTTCTCGTTGTCATCAGTGCACTTGACCAGCGCGAGAAGGTCTTCAGTAGTGCGGATCCAGTCATCGGCATCCAAGGGCTCATACGTCTCCGTGAATATGGGTGGCGTAGTCCGCATAAACTCAGAGAGAGTTGAGCGACCGTTGCCATTCCCGTTCTCCGGCGGGTGGTTTACCAAAGTTTGATCGAGCTGCCGGATAGCGGCATTGTTGGTTTGACGCTCCTCCCGAAGATCTTGAAGGAACTGAGCCATGGTCAAGCTTTCAGGGGGAGGCGGCGGCGGTGGAACATCGTCTTGCTGCACATGGTGATCTCCTGCTTGAGCTTCCCATCCGGTTCCCTGCAGTTGTCCTGAAGAGGCAGAGCCGGGGTTGCCAAAAGTGCTATTGCGAGTTGCATTCACCATCCTGTCTGGGGAGTAGACAGGTCAATTTTTGCCGAACGGGTTGCACTCGAAAGGGATGACGTTCTAGTAAAGAGGGGGGTCTGGTGTTGTGCTAGTGTGCAAGGTTTTTATGACAAAGGTTTTGAAAAGAACTACTGCATTAAATTTATAACAAGTGATGTAGTCGCTCACAAGCTTCTTAAGGCAGAATGCGACTTGCATCCAACAGGTTCACACAACATCCGGGTCATAAAATCCTGATACAAGAACTCCTATGTTTGGTACATCCTACGCTACTAAGCGATCGACTGTGCGGTCTCATAAGCCGGCTCTATGGGATCTTCGTCTTCATCTTCCTCTCTGTCTTCATCTTCATTAGTGCTTCCCTTCCTCGAGGGAGTAGGGGAAGGAAGCAGACCATCTTGACGTCTCTTGGTTGGTGAGGTAGTGAAGAGTTCGGTGTACTCTTCTGCGGTTAAACGACGACTCTGAAGAGGAACGGCCTGAAGCGGGGGTATTCCTCCTCGGAAAGCAAAGCGAGGTGATATTACGGGTGCTCCTTCTTTCTTCACCTTGCGGTTCTTCATCTTCTCCATACGAAGTAGGTCCTTAACTTGGTGCAGCTCTTGGCGGGTCCTAGTTAACTCGTTGATCAAAAGATGCGTGAAGGTGTCTGAGGAGAGGCTGAAGTAGGTCTGAAACCTTAATGGCGTCCCGTCCTCGGATGAGGGGTTGAGTGTCCAACTCCCGTCTACCTTATCCTTAACAAAAGGTAGGTGACGAGTAGCTGGCTCATCCGACATCTCAAGAAGGATGTCACAGAGCCGCACGAGTGCCTCTCGTGCTGCAGTCTCCACGGCCAACATCAAATCCTCCATCTGTGGCCCTTCGAAGAACCAGCTAGTTAGGGAGTCATTAGCCTTCACTATCACGTCCACGTGATACTCCTTGGTGTCGGCGTTTACCCAGTGTTCGTGGTAGAGAAAGACGGGCGTGCGACGCACTTGACACTTCTCGAGGCTATCACTCAAAAGCAGAGGAAAGCCTGTTTCCAGAAGCATCTCGGGTACGGCGGCCATCTACAAGGTGTAGAGGAGAGGGTTAGAAATATTTAGTGGGTGCGGTTCTTGGGTCACTCTGTGTGCACTAATTGTTTCGTCTATCGCCCATGCTACCTAAGGCTTCCTATAGTCAGGATGGCTCTGATACCAGCTCTGTGGGGACCCCGACTTACTAGTCGAGAATCGCCGTGCTCAGTGATCCCAGAGATTAATGCTCACCGAACACAGATACTGAATAAAGAGTCTTACATCCAGGTACCGATTATTACAACACGTGACCGAAGGGTCAAGTTCACAAGACAGGGCCTAAGGCCAAATCACACGAGTACACTAATAGCGGAAAACAAAGGGGCTAAGCGGGTGCCCACGCCATCAAGCCTACACCGTCAGGCATTCTGACTCGGAAGCGTCCTAGTTCGGAGGGGTGTCTCCGAAGACGTACTCCTCTCCAAACTCCGGTCCTTCCATGTCTGGTAAATAACATAACCAGTGGCAAGCCAATGAGTACTTTGAATGTACTCGCAAACAGCTCATGGTATAATCAACGAAAGTGAAGGATAACAATATCATGCATTTCTAGTGTCACTCATCTGGGTGGAATGATCATGAATATGCATCAAGTTAAAGAATGACTCTTGAAGAACAGGTTACAGATATCATTATATCTGCCGAGGCTGAACCATCCGATTTCACCCTATAGGCCAAGTCACCAAACTTGGTCATATTATTGTTATCATAGCAACACCTTTCTCATCACCATACACACACACACTCACGCACACTTGGTTTATGCGGAAATATCAAGACGTAGTTTAAGTAGGATTACCCAACTGTCCTTGACCGTGGACACGGCTATTCGAATAGTTTACACTCTGCAGAGGTAGTACCCTGGACCCACGAGATCCAAGAAACTTCCGTGTCATCCACGACTCGCGGTATATCACATACCCGAGGTAAGTACCCGATCAATTCCTTTCCCCTCACAATACTAGACAAAGATGTCCACTCGATTGGTACCCAGCCCACATGTTGTACGTCTTACGAGCACCAGCTCTGGACAGTACCAACCATGCGGGGACCAACGGTGTGACTGGAACTCATAAAAATGGCATAGTCGTCCTACCCGGCACGACCCCATCATGAGAGTAACCACACATCACTCCCGCCACTAGTAATGTGGATCTTTGCTAGCACCGTCCAGGGTAATTAACATAGCCCTATCCCATAAGGGGTAACGTGGTCGTACTGGTAAGGTTGGGACGGTCGACGCATGATAAATCTAATCCCATTTCCGAAACCTTACTCACACAAATACCGGTGCATCACTTCACCAAAAGTGATCACCAACTCATCATCACCCTCGGGCATTAGTGGCACCCGATGAGGTTTTCATAAACTCTTGCTTTATGACAACATCATGCTCATGATAGTACTAGTGCTATCTTTACTTGTCAGCATGGTATTAGCACGACCCTAAGGGGTAGAATCAAGCTCAATGCAAAATACTCCAGAGGAGCCTTCGGTAAAATCATATCAAATGATTACCGACACTTATGATCATATGCAACGGGAATACTTGCTATTTTAACATGCAAAGTAACATTTGCTCAGTCAGGTTCAAAGGGCTGCTTGCCTTGGTCAGCTAAGTATCCGGGGTCTTCCAGGTTTTCCGCTCCTATTCCCTCGTCACACGGATTTTCTATCGTCGATAAAACAATAAATGAGAAATAGCTCACACAGAAACAATCCACAAAGTCATTTTAAAAATGTTCCCTATTTCTGATGAATCTAAGATATCATTTAAAAAATATTTGCCTTAATTTTCTTTGAAGGAATATTTTTGAAAACAACCAAGCAGAAGCAAAACTATTCCATCTTAGTCCTTTTTATTAATATAAAATAGAACAGTTGCTGGAAAAATTCACCTAAGCATACCATTAAATATTACACATTTTTAGAAGAATAACAGTGGAAGAATTATATTTTTTACACTGGTTAAATTTTTTTTGTAAAAATCTTAGAAACCAGGGTTTAAAAATAAAAAGAAAAACAGGCTAGCTCCTGGCCTGGCTCGGCCCAGAGCTGGGCTGGCCCATGGCCAGCCGACAGCTTGCCCAGGTGCGCGCTGTCAGGTTTGAACCTGACGCGCGGGGCCCTGCGGTCAGTGGCCGAGGCCAGCGCGGGGGAGGAGGCTGGGCCACCGATAAGTGGGGCACACCTGTTAGGGTCGTCTCCTACCTCCGGCCAGAGAGGAGGAGGAGGACGGCAACGAGGTTGCCGACGCGCTCATGCTCCAACGAACACGGGAATGGTTTGCCTGACCATCGCCTACCTGCTGGTGGTTGAAGCAATGATGGGGAGACATGGGTTCGCCGGCGACGAGGATGCCATGGCAGTGGAGTTTTAGGTGGTGGTGGAGGGGGTGGCAAGAGACAGGAAAAAGCTCGGGCGAGTTGGGGGAATGCTTCGTAGGATCAAGGGGGTCAGTTTGGTGGGTCGAGTGGTGCAGGAGCTGTCGTCTAGCCGGAGATCGACCGGAGCTCCGAGGCGGAGGGTCCTCGGTCGATCTCGAGCACCGGGGCTCTGCCGGTTTGCTGGGGTGGCTAGGGAGGTACTAGTGATCGTGGCGAAGCTACCGGAGGGGTGCTGGAGCGAGGGGGAGGGCTATTTATAGGCCCGCGACGGTGAGCGGATTGAGGAGCGCCGGTGACTCACCGTGGCGCGCATGGGGGTGCAGAGAGAGGTTGGGGTTGAAACCACGATCTCAGGACGTGGTATTGGACCGCCCGAACCATCTACTGCAGAGAGAGAGAGGAGAATCGTGCATTTTCGTGGCCACGCAACCTTGGCCGGTTCTGGAGCGCGCGGGCACGCGTCGCGCGAGCTCTAGCGCGAGAGGGGAGGGGCTCTTGGAGGAGGCTGGAACTTGCCGAGGGCGTCGCCCCCACCTCGGTGACTCCCTCTAGCGTGCCCAGTGCGCAGTTTTGGCATGCCACGACGTGCTGGTTCACTCTGAGGCACTTGGACGTGTCTAGCATCTCCTGGCACTTGCTCGGGGTGTGTCTAGCCGTTTGGTTTTAGTGGGAGCATCGACTGGTCAAAGGAGGCAAGAAATACTGGTGCTGTCAGTCATGAACTGAGGTCTAAATTGGGGTTTTTGGCCTTTCCACTTTGAACCAGTGAGGAGCCAGTTGACTGGGGTTAGATACATGTGTTGGCCACTTAATCTAAGAGTTTGAAGCAAAGGAGTTTGGTTTAGTTGTGGCTAAGGTGGCTTTTTTCCTATCTGTCAGAAGGTGTTCGACAGTGGGTTTAGGGGGTTGCACCCCACCACTGGTGCTGAGACTTAACAAGTTTGGTTTTGGTGGTAAACCATGGAGTTCCACCAAATTTGAGCTCCAAAGGACAAGTTTAGATTTGTAAACTTGAAAACACTCCAATATGACCCGATCTGTTCCTTCCAAAGGGAGTGTGGGCAAACTAAGTCCCACAAATCCCATTTTTGTTGTGGAACCATCATTTTAGGTATTAGGCACTCCTGCAAACTTTTAGCCTCATTGGACAAACTTTGCTATGTAGAGTTGCTCTAACTTGATTCTGGACAGATAGGGTTTTGGGGTTATTTGGGGTCCTTATCCACCTTTGATCAAGGTGAAACTTTATGTGGACACCAAACAAGGCTTAGGGATACCACTGGAATTTTCTAGGAATTTATCGAGAATATTTCCTTTGGAAATATTTCAAAATGCCAAAATAGACAGAAATAACTTTTATAGTTTTCATCAATAAATATAATATAAAATGGGGTTTAAAATCCTATGTATGGAAAATATATGTCATTCTGATCATCCCTAAATTTAATCAGATTTTTCCAAAGCAGAAACTTATTTTTCCATGTTGGAATACCATTTCTGACCTTAGCAATGGACAAGTTATTTAATTAGGAAAATAATCAAAAAAATAATTATTTTTGTGGTTTTGAAATATAAAGATAGGTAAAAATCAGATTACCAAATATGAGTAGAAGCACTGCTTGCTATCAAGGACATGTAGTGCAACTCAAGGTGGTTTTACTTTGGTCAGCAATAAGCAAAGGTTTTTGGCAATCAGTATAATACCAAGGAATTTGGGGTTTTAAATCCTCACATGATCAAGCATACAAGCATACAATGTCAATCATGGCACTCACAACATTAGTTTTGAAAAAGTTTTAACAAGCTCAGAATTTTACAACACAGACAAGCGATAGCGAAAACAGGGTGTGACACATGAATTTGATTATATAGTACATGAATATTGATATATTTTTTCCTTCTATGATATAAAGTATGAACATCCTCCCATAGAAGTGATAATCCATAATAGAGATGCTCTCGAAAGTTTGAGTCTAATGACTATTAAGGGTTTAGTGAGAACATGAGGAGGAAGGTTCCTCAAGAAGAATTACTGCAAGGACAATTCCCTAAAACTTGTGAAAAAATGAATGGATTGCTAAGGAGATTGATGAATGTGTTACTGAGGATTGGCACAAGGATGCTAGTTGGGAAACCATTAATGATGAGATTCATGTTCTATGTCATGACCCATATGATGACGATGATGCTAGAAATAATGTCATCAATATTAAGAATCTCTTTGGACCTTTGCGATCCCCAACTAAATTTGAAAAAGAGGATTTTTAAATGCTATTTTGGGAAAGCTACTGCTAAAGGACATGAAAGGGTTAACCGAATCATATGCATTATACCTAGATAGGGGCGTAAAACAATATCGCTAGTTGGGAGGCAACCCAATAGTTATCTTAATTTTTGTTTTTACTTTGTATTTGTGTGTGATAACATGATTGTTGCCTATGTAACAATTGTGTTTTTATGTTTAAATCAGTGTTTGTGGCAAGTAAAGCCTTTGGGATGATTTCGATGATAAGTAGAATTGATACCATGCAAAAACAGAAACTTTGACGTCGAGTGCAGAGTTTTTATGATTTTACTCGAATGTCTCTTTATATTATACAAATTCCTCACGTATTACCAATTTTTTAGAATTTTTCGAGTTACATAAGTATGGTACTTAATTATATCATTACCTATTGTTCTCTTTTAGACAAATTTTGTTTTCGCTTAGATAAGTTTGCTTGTTTTGATGATGCAAGAATTGTATCACGGGATATAAGTCATGGAGAAGTTAGAATACACTCCCTCCATTCCTAAATATAAGTCTTTTAAGCGATTTCACTAGATGTCTACATACGGAGCAAAATGATTGAATGTACACTCTAAAGTATGTCTATATACATCCGTATGTAGTCCACTAGTGAAATCGCTACAAAGACTTATATTTAGGAACGGAGGGAGTAGTATTCAATAATAAAATACGAATAAATTTATAAAAATACCTAAAGTATTTGATATGTTTATTATACTAATGGATCTCACGAAGTTTCTGTTGAGTTTTGTCTCGTGAATATTTCAAGTTTGGGGTGCTATCATGATGGATGAAGGAATAAGGAGCGGCAATAGCCTAATATTGGGGATGCTGAAGGCACAAAAAGGTAATATTCTAGGAAGAATGAAGTGTCTAAGCTGGGTATACCACGGAAGGCATCCCCTCTTTCGTGTCAATCTATCGGTATGTCACTTGGAGCTATATTTTTATTCATCACATAATATGACTTTTGCTTGGAGCGTCATGTATCTTAGTTTATTTTTGTTTTAGTTTCCCACAATCATTGTTCTCTGAATACACCTACTTGAGAGAGACACGAGATCACCATGATTTATTAGAATACTCTATGTGCTTCACTTATATCTTTTGAGCTTATCAGTTGCTCTAATGCTTCACTTATATCCTTTAAAGCACGGTGGTGTTTACATCTTAAAGAAATAATTGTACTCTCGTTCTTCATCTATATTTGTTTGAGAGTTAATAAATAGCGGTCGTAATTTGCATGGGTTATAAGACTAGTCCAAAAATAACATGTATTCAATGAATGCATAATCAAAACCACTTGTAGCATGCAAAAGAGAAATCATGGTCAATGATATTAAAGTACTAAGGCGAAAATGCATTACTGCATATTCATTGGTTAGTAGAGGTATCGTGAATTAAAGGTTGTTAAATTTTTGTTCATCTAAATATTTTTATCGCATGGTGATGATGTGTGAGCAGACTTATTCCATGTTGAAATCCTAATGTTGTTTAATTCAGGGGCGCGCAATGGTTAAATCCTACCAACCTCCTCCCTAGGGGCATGCGAGTAGTGCTTCGCTTCAAGAGAGCTAATAAAATATTGCAATAAGTATGTGATTTATTTATGTAACATCTCAGAACCGATGCTCCAGAAGTTGCCCTTTTTATTTTGCGATCGCCGTGTGATTTATTTTGTCTTCGCATTCAACAGTGCATCATTTGCATCATCTGCATATCATCGGCACTCTATTGCCACCATTTTTCAAAACTTGCATTAGTTATTAGTTGGAGGTTCTCTCTGTTCTTGTCGTTGGCTGTTTCGTGCCCAACCACACATGTGCATGCTTGCGACATTTTTAAATTATTGTTTTTAAAAGTGCGTATAAAACTTCCTAGGAATGGATTAAAAGTTGGCATGCGGTCTTGTTTTAATGTAGGTAGACTGCATGCCAAATTTTGTCGCATTCGGAGGTTGTTTGAGAATCGTATTGTTAAAACTATAGTGACACTATAGCCTGTCAATTGTTGGACGTTTTAGTATTTAAAAGCATGTGTTGGGCCGCAAACCTCCCTTTCTTATTGGACCAAACACCCCTACACAACCACCGATAACCCACCTAGCAATCCCACGACCGGAGTCGTCCGATCGCAATCGGAGGGATCCACTCAGTGCAAACCCCCCTAAACCTAGTTACCCCGCTATATAATGAAGTTACCTCCTCCCTGCCTAACACTAGCCGCTTTCCTCAATATCCGCATGCACCCAGTCACCAGCCGCCATCCAGCGCCCCTCCGGTCTCCTCTAGCTGCGGCCTGCTCAAGCCTGCACGGGTCCCACCCGAGCCCATCCGGGCGAGGTAACAACAACCGCCGTTGCGACCGCTGCCCCGACCTTGACGCCAAGTCGCAGCAGTGCGCAGCTTGCCAGCTGCCATCCTCCGCCCAAGGGCCACGCCAGACCAGCCGCTGCCGGGTACCACCTCGTTAAGGACTTGTTCGGTTTCAACTAATTTGAAGGGGATCGGAGTGGATTGGAAAGGAATAAATCTTCTACAAGTCAAATTCCTCCCCAATCCCCTCCAAACCTCTTTAATCCTCTCCAACGGACGGTTAGCCGAACAAGGCCTAAAGATGGCCCCGTCATCCGTGTGCTCCCGCCGAAGCTGCTGCCAACCTCCGCCGCTGCGTGAGACGCTCGTCGTTCCCCACCGCCAAACCTCCTTTGTGCCCCACATACGGCCCCTCTCTGTCGGATACCACCGTCCTCATCCTGTTAGCGGCCTCCGCACCGCTGCCACCATGCACCGCCCTACTGGAGACTGTTAGCGCCGCCACTGCAGACCTCTGGCTCGATGGGATCGAGCGAGGAGGTCACTACTTCGTATTGGGTCCCGTGGGCCCTCCTCCTCCTACCGACCCAAGTCGGCCCTGTTGTGACTCCAAGGCCCAATGCCCAAGCCCAACCGAGCCGCTCCACTAGCTGGCCCATGGACGCTAGGTGAGCCGAGCTCAGATTCCCTCCTAACATAAGCCTATTGGCATTATTTGCTATCCCCCGTGCGTGCATGTTGGTCCGTGGTTCCAGATAAGAACCCACATGTTTTCTTAGTTTTCTCGACTTTGCTATTATACGGACATGCGTAATTTATAAAAAAAATTCTTATTTTAAGATAATGTTAATAACTGAGTAATCTTGCATCATATGTAAAAAAAATAAGTATGTAAAATGACTAGACTTTTGTCTAGATTAATAATATGCAACTTTCATGCATGAAAAAAAATGTTTAACTTCCCGTTTTCACGTAATTTGTGTAAATGCCATAATCTTGCATAATTGTCGTGGCATTTTTTTAACCCACATGTTATATTTGATTTTGGGGTAGGAAAATCCATATAATCCATCTATGCAATTAGGTTTGTCAACTGAGCTAGTTTGTGTGCATGCTATTTTTTCTATGATGCCCTTTTGTTATTTTTGTGTGATTTAATTTGTGCATCATATGAGTTTTTATTACACATGAGATGTTCCCTTTGTGATGTATACTAGCCCGTGGTATTTTGTTTTCCATGAAAATACATGTTTAGATGTAATTTTCTTGCTGCCAACATGCTATGAAAACTATTTGTAGGGTCAAAATAACACTAAGTCTGGAATCTTCTATATTTTGTTGCTATGTTTCAATGCCTTTTGCTATTGGTTTATAACCCCATTAGGGTTGGTGTAATTGAGTGGATTGTAAAGCGTGTTATCCTCTGTTTGTTTGTGCCATTAGTTTTGAAGTATAAGTTTTGTATCCTAGTTAATTTTGTTTTTAAACATGTCAATCTGATAAAACTATTGTTCCTTGCATCATGCTAATTTTTCTAAGTCTGAGAATCTGGTTATTTCAGAATGCCATGTTGTGTTTATGCTAGCTAGGATTGTGTGCATAATTAGACCTTGATAGTATGGAATGAAATGAAGTGCATCATGCCTACTCCAATGCTGTAAATTTGCATGCAATTATATGTCTGGTAGCATATGATTCTCTTGCTGTCAATATGACTTCATAATAAAACTTCTATGTTAAAAACTATTATTTTCACTAAGTGTGAACTCAGTTCAAGTAGTCATATTGTGAGCTCATTTCCTAGTGATCCATGCTTCTATTCAATTTAATGTTATGAGATGAATTGTTGTGCATCATGTACACTGCTGCCCCATATCTAGTTTATGCATTTTAAATTCCTATAGCTTGTTTATTTGGTGTGTGAAAAACGGCATGTTACTTTCATGCACACATCATAGCTATAACTTGTAATGGTTGTATTTGTTGAACTGTTGCTCCGTTTTGAACATGACCTATGTGAAACTTCCCTAGAATTTCATGTAGTTTCATAATATATTGCTGCATCCATGATTTGGAATGTTTGTGGTTGTCATTTGCATAAATTTTGCATTCATTACATATTATCTTGTGTTGGTCATATTATCTCCATTCTGAATGAACAATATATATACACTTGAGCCGTTACGTGCTATACAAACAGTTTTTACCCTGTTTCCGCGACGGAGTTTTAAACTGTCTCATACTGAGTGTGGGAGATAGGGGGTCCTTCCCACATGACACAAAAACCATCGGGGATAGGCTAGCGAATACTGACGATTGCCATATAATAAATGTATAAGAAGTCGCGCCTGTCCAACACGCTACGACTCGACGTTACTTTTCTGATTCGAGAGACAACCGAAACGATTACGCCGCTATAGTCGTGTCGAAAATATGGATATCACAAACATTTAATCTACCAATGTGTTTGCGATATGTACGTTATCACACACAATTCAAAAATGTGAAATGTGTGTGGTGCTTCTACTATTGCCAACATATCCATTTTCATAACTGCGTGCGATTACCATCATAGCAAAGGTCTCTATATATGCATCCTCTTCTTTTTGTCACATACGGGATCTATATATGACAAAAATGCGAAATGTGTGTGGTGCTTCTACTATATGCGTGTTTTTCTATCACACACGGGCTCTATATATGCACCGTTTTCTTTTTCTCCAATATTACACACGCATACAAGTTTGAAACGTTTGTCGTATTACGATGAATCGCACACGCATATGAGAAGAAACCGTGTGTGCGTCCATCGACCATCGCAAACATTTCACGTCAAAGAACCGTCTGTTATTTCTAACCGTGTGTACATTATTTAATTCGTTCCTGTTTAACTTTATTTCCCCCTATAATTTATTATTAGAATTGGCAATTTTGAAATATGAAACGTGGAATTCAAATTCTCAACACAACAATTCAACAACCAATCCACAAATAAAATTATGAGTACAATATGCTAAGTAATTACAAGATTAGGCAACAATTAACCATGATGAACCACAATATTTAGAGGATGTAAAGGTGAAGAGACAAGTGTAAACCATTGTGGCTGTTGATGGTGTTGAAGAAGCTGAATGCCCATAATGTGCCCTCATGCATGCCATAGGCACGAACAACTTTTGTCCATCCCCTTGTGATGATCGCCTGCCCATCATTCACCGCCTTTAGGAAGAATTCTAGACTATTATCATGCTGGTATGAATTATATACTTTAACCTTAGTTTCCTCCACTCCGGTCATCTGGTTTGCAAGGTAATCATCAGTAAATTGCTTCGGAAACCACTGAAAAGAGAAAACTATCAAATACTCTTGTCTAATAGAGTAACGCGTTGTCGGCAGGGGTAAAGGCATCAGATTGGTAACCATCATAAATTCACTATTGTCTAGGACAAAGTGTAAATAAAGAACTTAGTTCCCATCATCCGTCTCTTTCGCCTAACAATCTTTTTTAGTTTCCTCACTTGATGCTTGTTCATGAATATCTCATTGCCCCATACACAGAAGGGATCGAAGCGTGGATTAGCACCACTGATATATGTACCTACATGCAATAAGTAAGTGTTAGAAGGTAAACTCCAATTGCACAAATGGTTTTACATACAACTACCTATGTTCCTAAGTACAAGTATTTTTAGAGATTTCTATATGAACTACATAGAGCTGTATATAGACATAGTTTAGATTAGAATGCAGATTCACTCATTTTGCACCGTATGTAGCCTATTTTGGAATCTCTAAAAATACTTATATTTAGGAATAGATGGTGTATAATAAATGGGATGTAGCTAACCTCGACGACAAACAAAACCATCGCCCATTGTAACCCTGCATAAGTACATGGAAACACTACTAGAATATGAGAATTTGCCATCAGCCAGTTCTTTCTCGTCTGCTGGCTGATGGCAAAGAGCGTCTTTGTCGTGTGCTTCGAGAAAAGAGATGACAAAGATATGGCTGATGGCAAAGGGCCTTTTTGCCATTAGCCATACCTTTACCGTGTGCCAGCAGATGGCAAAGAAGGGAAATGCAGACGACAAAGGGCCCAGACCCCACCCCCACTTTGTCGTCTATGAGCGGACGACAAAGAGAGGGCAGGCAGATGACAAAGGCTACGGACTAATAGCCGACACCATCTCGTCCCCCACCCCTCTTTGTCGTCTGTCACGGGCGGCAAAGGCCCACCGATCCTAACAGCCGATGTTAGGGCCCCCTCTCTCCCCTCTCTCCATATCTCCCCTAACGGTCGGCTCTGCCCCCACCAACCCCACCCCGCACTCCATCTCTCTGTCTCTCACCCACGCCCTGGCCCCCAGCCCGCACCGCCAACCACCGGAAATCCCCCGCGCCGGCTACCGCTCGCCCCTCCCTCTCCCTATGTCGGCCCCGCACCAGCCACCCCCAATCCTCCCCGCGTCAGCCACCCCCTCCCCGCAGCTCTCCCTGCACCGGCCCTGCATCAGCCACCCCCGCACTAGCCACCCCCTCCCTGCAGCTCTCCCTACGCCGACAGCGCGCCGGCAACCCCCTCCCCTCGTCGGCCACCCCCTCTCCTCCCCGCGACGGCCACCCTCCCCGCCAGCCCCCACCCCCCACTGCCCCGCTTGTGCACACTGCCTATAGAGCTGACCGCACCAAGGTGATGTTTTTTCCCATTTTTTGCTGTTTAATGCTATGTTAGTTTATTTTAGTGCTATGTTAGATTAGTGATAGGTTCAGTTAGATTAGGTTTAGTGGTAGGTTATATTAGATTATATTTTTCTATTTTACTGCTAGGTTTAGTTAATTAGTCATAATTAAAAGAATAGAAAAAAGATGAAGAAGAAAAGAAGAATAAGTAGAAGAAGGAACAAGAACAACAAGAAGAAGAAGAGGAGGAGGAGGAGGAGGAGAAGAAGAAGAAGAGGAGAAGAAAGAAGAGGAAAAAGGAAAAGAAGGAATAATAATAATAATAATAATAATAATAAGAAGAAGAAGAAGAAGAAGAAGAAGAATAAGAAGAGGAAGAAGAATAAGAAGAAGAGGAGAAGGAAAGAAGAAGAAGAAGTAGAAGAAGAGGAGGAGAAGAAAAAGAATAGGATAAGGAAAGAAGAAGAAGAGAAACTGTCAATGATTTATGTGATGTGATGTGATGTGGTGCATGCGGGCTGCTGTCTAACCTCTTTGTCATCTGCTTGCCATCGATGACGGATGACAAAGGCCTTTGCCGTCCGCTACCTGGAGGCAGACGACAAAGAAGGCCCTTTACCGGCGCAAGCAACCGTAGAGGTTTTGCAGACTGTCGGTGGATGGCAAAGGCCTTTGCAGTCCACGGAGTAGCGCTTTGCCGCATGGCACGACTGATGGCAAAGAAGCAGATTCCTATAGTGAAAGGCAATGTAAACTACAATAGGGTTAACATGCACCGAAAATAGCAAATGGTAATAACGAAACCATCTGTAGCGAGATCTTCATTGCAAAAGAAAAGAATGGTAGTAAAGGGACATATTAGAAAATGGATAGAATTGTTTGCTACAATAGGCACATGCCACTACAGACATCCGTATAGCCATTGAAACAGGTACTGAAATACTGATAGAAATGAAATGAACAGAGTTAAACATCACAAGCAGGTCCCGCTAGAGCAGAGAATGGCCCTGGTGTCTATAAAAACGTAAGGAAAATAGATAAGACAGATTAGGTGATGTTTTCTATAACATGCTTAATACATCAACCGTACAAAACATGTCCATTGCAACTGGTATTGGTAAGATTCAACTGGTGAGTTCATACTTGGTAAGTCCTAAGGGGTAGTTGTTGGGGCACTTCATATGGGCAAGATCCTGGTGCAAGTCAGCAGTAGCGGAGGTGAGGTGTTCCTCTTGGTCGAAGCGTGTATCAGTGCAGCTGACATGTGTACCTGCAGGCAATCCGTAATTGTTAGAAGTTAAACTTCAATTGCACAAATGATATGAAATATTGTAAGACATGGGGTGCAGCTAAGCTCGATGGCAAGCAACACCACTGCCAGTTATGGCCCTATGTAAGTACATGGAAAGGCATCTCAAGTACAAGATGGTTAGCATCCATCAAAAATAGCGAACGGAAATAAAATGACACCATCTCTAGTGATATCTTCATTGCAGAGAGTGTCATGGTAGCGAAGGGACGAATAAAAAATGGATACAACTGTTAATTACAACAGGCTTGACAACATCCTGAGTCATGTATTGTAAGTTTGTTGCTGGTATTCGTGAAATTGAGCTAGAAAGTTAATTCTTGAACATCCCATAGTGTGCAGTACTAAAATAAACATGGCACGAACATGCTTAATACATCAACCGTGCAAAACATAGCCATTACAACAGGTATTGGTAAAATTTAGCTGGTCAGATCGTACTTGGTAAGTTCGATGGGGGGGGGGGTAGTTGATGGAGCAGTATATCTGGGCCAGAGTCTACACCAAGTCGGTAGCGGCGAAGGAGATGTGTTCCTTCGGGTCGACATGCACAACGGCCATCACGCCATCGACTCCATCCGCTCCTCGACCTCCACGTGATATGTGGTTGGGCTCGCTTGCAGATGCTCTGGAGGTAGGGCGATGGGGATTTGGAGGCATGAGGATGTTTCAGAGACAACATTTAAGCGATCAGGCCATGGTTGTAGTAGGGTTCGGTGGGTTACCTTACTGGATCGACGATGCTCGGGCAGAACGTACATGTGGTTGAAGTTGTGGTTTAGGCGGAGGTGGTCGCGGTTTAAGCTGCCGGGAGGGGGGAGATACTGTGGAAATGTGATGGGTGGGAGGAATAAATTCTGAAATATCGCTCCTAATGAAAATTTTGCTGCGAAACTTGAAACTTGGGCAGGGGAACACACAATACAAACAACACTTGAGAAACCTCTAGGGTAGAGTGGCCAGACAGGCATACAATGCAGTGTTTTTTCAGAAATCAAGGACAAATGACATTATAAATTTGGTTTCCCTTACAATCTTGGTCATTCATCTCCCTCACCTCCAGAAACATTGTGCGCTGAGCTTATTGTGTGTTACAATATGATTGGTTGGAACCCCAACCACACGAATAGCGTGTGTGCACCCTAGGATGCATCACGATCGAACGACAATCCATGACCCTCGCATCACACCCGAGCAACTGTAGCTCGATTGGATTTTTCTATGCATTAATGCCTAGAGTATGCACATAATTCCCTAAATATGGCAAATGAGCCCGGAAAAAGTGCCAAATTTGAACAAGGAGATTTCCACAGTGTATATATGTTCATCATAGAAAAAACTCAAGGACAAAGGACGGAGGAAATTTGGATTCCCCTTCAATCTTTGTGATCTCCCTATCGAAACCATGAAACTTCCTCGGTGATGGTTCGATTCATGAAGGGCGTGCATGATGACATAAGGCAAAACTTCTCAAATTTTTACCATGGCATAGTGTGGCCATACCACGACGCCATGCTAGGCGTCATGGTTTTGATGCATTTATTTCATTATTATATATTTCGAAAACCAATCAATGACACATTTGTGGTTGACTCTTGCCACACACATCCTTGAAATAATTGCCCATTCCTTGTAAAAGGCATTAGAACATAGTAAATAGATCGAGCATTGTTTTCGAGACCGTTCTTGTGCACCTTTTCATGCATCGATTGTTTGAATTTGAATTATGTGTGTTAATGCCTAGAAAATGCACATTATCCCCTAAATATGGCAAATGACCCCGGAAAAAGTGCCAAATTTGAACACGGAGATTTGCAGGGTGTATGTTCATCGTAGAAAAGGACAAAGGACAAAGGAAATTTGGATAGCCCTTCAATCTTGGTGATTTCCCTCTGGAAACCATGAAACTTCCTCGGTGATGGTTCGATTATGAAGGCCGTGTATGACGACATAAGCCAAACCTTCTCAAATTTTTACCATGGCATAGTGAGGCCATACCATGGCACCATGACAAGCATCATGTTTTTAAGCACGTATTTCATTTTTGTATAATTGAAAAACGAACAACTGATGTGTTTGTGGTTGACTCTTGCCACACGTGTCCCTCAAATCATTGCCCATTCCTTGTAAAAGACATGAGTTTTTACTAAATAGCACGAGTATTTTTCCGAGACGTTCTGTTGCACCTTATTTTGCACCGATTGTTTGTATTTGAATTATGTGCATTAATGTATAGAAATTGCACATAATCCCCTTAACATGGTAAATGAGCCTGGAAAAATTGTGAAATTGAACACGGAGATTTGGACTGTGTATTTTCATCGTAGACAAAAACTCAAGGACAAATGGTGAAGGAAATTGAGATTGCCCTTCAATCTTGTTGATTTTCCTCTCTAAACCATGAAATTTCCTCGGTGATGGTTCGATTATGAAGGGCATTCATGACAACATAAGCCAAACCTTCTGAATTTTTTACCATGGCATAGTGTGGCCATACCACGACACCATGCTAGGCATCACGGTTTTCAGGCATGTATTTCATTTTTGTATAGTTGGAAAACCAATAAATTACACGTTTGTGGTTGACTCTTGCGACACGTGTCCTTATAATCTTTGTCCATTCCTAGTAAAGGACATGGGAATTTACTAGATAGCACGAGCATGGTTTTTTAGACGTTCTTGTGCACCTTTTCATGCTTCGAATGTTTGAATTTGAATTATGCACATTAGTGCCAAGAAAATGCACATAATCCCCTAAATATGGTAAATGACCTCGGAAAAAGTACGAAATTTAAACATGAGATTTGTAGGGTGTATGTTCATCGTAGACAAAAACTCAAGGACAAAGGAAGAAGGAAATTTGGATTCCCTTCAGACTTGGTTATTTCCCTCTCGAAACCATGATACTTCCTCGGTGACGTTTCAATTATGAAGGGCGTGCATGACGACATAAGCCAAACCTTCCCAAATATTTACAATGTCACTATGAGGCCATACCATGGCACCATGACAAGTGTTATGTTTTTAAGCATATATTTCATTTTTCTATAGTTGAAAAACCAATAAACAACATGTTTGTGGTGGACTCTTGCCACACGTATCCTTGAAATCACTCCCCATTCCTTGTAAAAGTCATGAGAATTTACTTAATAGCGCGATCATGGTTTTCCAGACCATTATTGTGCACCTTTTCATGCACGGATTGTTTGAATTTGAATTATGTGCATTAAAGCCTAGAAAATGCACATAATCCTCTAAATATGGCAAATGAGCCCGAAAAAATGCCTAATTTGAACACAGAGAGTTGCAGGGTGTATGTTCATCGTAGAAAAAAACTCAAGGACAAAGGACGAAGGAAATTTGGATTCCCCTTCAATCTTGGTGATTTCTCTCTCGAAACCATGAAACTTCCTCGGTGATGGTTTGATTTATGAAGGACGTGCATGACGACATAAGACAAACCATCTCAAATTTTTACCACGACATAGAGTGGCCATACTACGGCACCATCCCAGGCATCATTGTTTTTAGGCATGTATTTCATTTTTTCTATAGTTGGAAAACCAATAAATGACACGTTTGTGATTGACTCTTGCCACACGTTTCCCTCAAATCACTACCAATTCCTAGTAAAATAAATGAGAATTTGCGAAATAGCACGAGCATGGTTTTCCCGTCGTTCTTGTGCACCTTTTCATGCACCGATTTTGAATTTGAATTATGCACATTAATGCCTATAAAATGCACATAATCCCCTAAATATGGTAAATGAGCGAGGAAAAGTGCGAAATTTGAACACGAGATTTGCACCGTGTATGTTCACTGTAGACAAAGACTCAAGGACAAAGCCTGATTTTTTTGGATTACCCTTTAATCTTGTTGATTTCCCTCTCGGAACCATGATACTTCCTCGGCGATGCTTCGGTTATGAAGGGCGTGCATTACGAGATAAGCCAAACCTTCCCAAATATTTACCATGGCATTGTGAGGCTATACCATGGCACCATGACAAGTGTCATGTTTTTAAGCATGCATTTCATTTTTCTATAGCTGAAGAACCAATAAATGAAACGTTTGTGGTTGACTCTTGCCACACGTATCCTTGAAATGGCTTTCCATTCCATGTAAAAGACATGAGAATTTACTAAATAGCACGAGCATGGTTTTCCAGACCGTTCTTGTGCACCATTTCATGCATGGATTGTTTGAATTTTTATCATGTGCATTAATGCCTAGCAAATGCACATAATCCCCTAAATATGCCAAATGATCATTCGAAAAAATGCCAAAATTGAATACGGAGATTTACAGGGTGTATATTCATCGTAGAAAAAACTCAAGGACAAAGGACGAAGGAACTTTGGATTCCCCCTTCAATTTGGTGATTTCCCTCTCGAAACCATGAAACTTCCTCGATGGTGGTTCGAGTTATTAAGGGCGTGCACGACGAGATAAGCCAAACATTCACAAATTTTTACCATGACATAGTCTGACCATACCACGAAATCATGCCAGGCATCATGGTTTTTAGGCATTTATTTCATATTTCTATAGTTGGAAATTCAATAAATGACACATTTGTGGTTGACTCTTGCCACACGTGTCTGTGAAAACACTACCCATTCCTTTTAAAAGACACGAGAATTTACTAAATAGAACGAGCATGGGTTTCTAGACGTTCTTGTGCAACTTTCATGCAACGATTGTTTTAATTTGAATTATGCGCCTTAATGCCTAGAAAATGCACATAATCCCCTAAACATGGTAAATGAGCCCGGAAAAATTGCGAAATTTGATCACGGAGATTTGCACAGTGCATGTTCATCGTAGACAAGAACTCAAGGACAAAGGATGAATGAAATTGGGATTCCCCTTCAGTCTTGGTGATTTCCATCACGAAACATGAAACTTCCTCGGTGATGGTTCGATTATTAAGGGCGTGCATCTCGACATAAGCCAAACATTCTCAAATTTTTACAATGGCATAGTGTGGCCATACCACGACACCATGCTTGGCGTCATGGTTTTCAGGCATGTATTTAATTTTTTATAGTTGGAAAACATATAAACGACACGTTTGTGGTTGACTCTTGCCACACGTGTCCTTGAAATCACTGCCCATTCTTTGTAAAAGACATGAGAATTTACTAAATAGCACGAGCATGGGTTTCTAGACGTTCTTGGGCAACTTTCATGCACCGATAGGTTGAATTTCAATTATGAGCATTAATGCCAAGAAAATGCACATAATCCCCTAATATGGTAAATGAGCCCGGAAATAGTGCAAAATTTGAACACGGAGATTTGCAGGGTGTTTGTTCATCATAGACAAAAAGTCAAGGACAAAGGACGAAGGAAATTTGAATTCCCCTTCAGTTTTCGTGATTTCCCTCTCGAAACCATAATATTTCCTCAGTAATGGTTTGATTATGAAGGGCATCCATGACGACATAAGCCAAACCTTCACAAATATTTAAAATAGCATTGTGAGACCATACCATGGCACGATGACAAGTGTCATGTTTTTAAGCATGTATTTCATTTTTCTATAGTTGAATAATCAATAAACGACACGTTTGCTTTTGACTCTTGCCTGACTTATCGTTGAAATCACTTCCCATTCCTTGTAAAAGGCATGAGAATATACTAAATAGCGCGAGCATGGTTTTCCATACCGTTCTTGTGCACCTTTTCATCCATCGACTGTTTAAATTTGAAATATGTGCATTAATGCCTAGAAAATGCACATAATCCCCTAGATATTGCAAATGAGCCCGAAAAAATGACAAATTTGAACACGGACATTTGTTGTCACATCCCTAACCCTTAAGCAAGATAGCATTGTGCTCATGTCTTCTTTGCATTTGCATCTAAGACGTTTCAACAAAAACAACTAAGTGGCAAAGGAAAAACTCAAAACCCTAGCCACCATTTCAATTAAAGGAAATTTCAACTAGTTCAAAATCAATGAACCCAAAATGGCCTCAAGAAATATTCAAACTTTGTGATAAATCATGAAAGTAAATGAGCATTGGAGAAAACTATTTTCTTGACACTTTCAGCATTTTAAATAAATGCAAAAGCTACTGGTTTCAAATTTAAAAATTGAAATCAGAAACTATAATTTTCCAAAAATGTTGAAAACCATGGAAATGAGTGGGGATATTATAACAAATATTTCAGGAGGTCTAAAATAGTTTTTACTTTTGTTTTGGAGCTGAAATAATTAGCAATGCAATAAATAGCAAAACAGAAAAACAAAAACAGAGGAAATGGAAAAAGACTTACCTGTCGCCCAGGCCTGGCCCGGCCCACCTCCCCGCTCGTCCCCTCCCTCGCGCCAGTAGGCAGCAGGAGGTGGCCGCCGCCTCCTCCGGCGCGGCCACGCACCTGCGTGCCTGCCTGGCCGCAGGTTCGCGCTGGCGACGACGGGGATAAGCTCCCCAGAGCTTCCCCTATCCATTCCCCGCCTCGGTTCTTCCCCTCCTCCCGGATCCCCTCCTTCTCCCTGTTGCCGCCATTAGAGCCGAGCTCGAGCTCGAGCTGCCCGTGCCCCTGGCCATAGGATCCCCTCCCAGAGCACGCCATTAGCTCCGCCTCGTTGCCCTGGTCGTCTCTGCAGAAGCCGAAGCCTCCTCGAGCCCTGCAACGCCGCAACGCCGTCTTCCTGCTCCGGCCGCCGGACCTCTCCCGTCGATTCGTCGCCCCCAGGCCTTCCCCGAGCCGTCTAAGCTCTGCTCTGCACTCCCTGTGAGCATGCGGTCGTTTCCCCTAAGTTTTCCCCGTCGATCCCCTCCTCTAGCCCTAGTTTCACCGGAGCCCAACGAGGACCGCCGATGCCGCTCGTCCCCGGTAGCCCTCCGATGTCCAGCTCGTCCTTCCGAGGGCACCAACAGCTCCAGGACGACGCGTAGATGCCGTAGCAGCTAAGAACCGAGCGTAGATCCCTCTGATTCAAAGACCCCGATGACGCCCGAGCCTTGGCCGCCGCCAAGCTCGTCGCCGGCGTCATCTCCGGCCAGATCAGCCCCGGCTAGGCGCAGAAATGAAGCTGCGGGAGATGTGCCGTTCCTCTGGTGCTCTCCGCGCAGCATTTGGCCCCCTGTGCGCCGTTTTCGAGCCCCTCCGCCGTGCTGGTGGTCGCCGGAGGCTCCCCGCCGGTGAGGACGACCTCGCCGCCGGTGGAGGACGACGTGGCAAGCTGACAAGTGGGCCCAAGGCCAAGTCAAACCTCAATTAGGGCTGGTCAGCACGGGATTAGTTCCAGAGAGGCTGACCAGTGGGGCCCCCCTGTCAGGTTTGACCTGAACAGGTCGGCTGACCTGCTGACGTCAGCCTGATGCAATAAATGGAATTTCCAGTTTAAAACTAATTCAGGAAATTGCTAAAAATTATAAAAATCATAGAAATTAATCTGTAACTCCAATGAAAATAATTTATATATGAAAAAGTATCAGAAAAATTCCAGGATTCTGATTATTCTATTTTCAACTATGTTTCAAAAAGTTACAGAACCCTAAATTGTGAAATAAGGAATAATTCAATTTATAAATGGAATTTGCAAAAATATCCAAATTTCAATATAAATGCAATGATCACACACTGCCCTAGATATAAATCAGTACCATAACATGACATTTCATGCATGTTAACATTAGGTTGATCTGAGCATCAGGTCGAAACAATTAAACCGGAATCCGAGAATACCCGTTTGAATTGCTATTCGAATGTGATTCAAATCAACTCTAAACCTAAAACATCTTGATTATAATAACTTATCACTTTGCATTCTCATGCCATGTTCATGCATCATTTTGATTGCATATGATTGTTATTGAATGTTGCCATCCATTTCGGTAGGCTCCGCACCCCCGGATTCCACCGAATATCCGTCTGACGGATATCGTTCCTCCTCTGAGCAACAAGGCAAGCAACCCTTTTGATCATCCCGATAACTCCTATGTTCTTGCTCCTGCACCTATTGATTGCATTAGGATCAAATGCTTCAACTGCTTTTGCCACGATAGTTGGACCCACTTCCTTTGCATCACTTAACCTTGTCACAGTAAATAGCCGAACCTTGCAACCTAGCATACCTGGTAGTTGCTTGAGCTATGATGTGCCTTATCCTGCTATGCATGCTATGCGTAGAGTTGTGTATGGTCTGTCATCTGGGAGATGAACAGAAATGTGGAATGTGTTCGGTGAGCAAAGGTTGTGTGTTGAACTTGATTTGGTAAAGGTACCGGTGAAAGGCTGTGTAGGAGTACATGGCGAGTTGTTTCATTGGAACCGTTCTTAGGAACTGAGTTCCGTGTATGTAATCCAAGACTAGTTACTACCACATGCTGGGCCCTGAAATATGACCCCGCTCGGCCTATTAATCGCGTAGTACTCGGTCCAGGAGTTGCAAGTAGTTTCTGGTGTTTATAGTAATGCTGGAGGCCGTGCATGGTTCTGCCTGAGAGGTGGACCATGATGCGGTAGGCAGTGGCACGGTGTACCAAGTGGCACCCGGATGGTGGGCTTGGGAACCCTGCGCACATCGTTTGAGGCTGTGGCGGAAACCTCGGCCGGACTTCCGTACGGCTTACTCTCAGATAGGCGATAAACCTGGACTAGGTACTAGTGTGGTTAACGGTCGTGGCCGATTCCCTCGCTGGGCTTCCGCTTGAAGGTTGCCGAGGTGCATGACGTGCACATGGCGATAAGTGGCGGGAGCGTGTGTGACGAAGTACACCCCTGCAGGGTTATGATCTATTCGAATAGCCGCGTCCGCGGATATGGACTACATGGAGACATATGTTGTTCATAGATAACTTCAATGGCTACTCATAAAATTGTCAAGATAAGCGTGAGTGTCGTGGACGGCATTTCCGTACGGAGACGGAATGATTCCACGATAGTGTATTGTTGTGGTGTTAGTAGACTCGTGTGCGAGAAATCAAGTTGTCAAAATTATTTAAAAATGCAAGTTGTCTAGCCACGAGTCAAATGCCGGCTTTCCGCCTGAAACCCCACAATACCTTTTGATACCTTGCATGAGTAGTTAGTTCTCCTAAAGTCTTGCTGAGTACCTTCGTACTCATGTTTGCTTAATAAATGTTGCAGAGGTTGCTAATGACCCTAATGGAGGGTTCTTCGTAGACATCGACGACGACGAGTAGCTGGTGTCCCAGCTACGATCTGGCCCTACGTCGACTCTGTAGTATAGTCAGGCCACGTGCCTACTAGTTGCCCTGTCTGTACCCAGACAGTTTATAACTCTTCCGCTGGCTTATATTGTATGACTGCTATTATGGTTCGTGAGACCCTTAATGTGTAATATTATGTGTGTGGCTCTTCCGAGCCTCTTAAATAAAGCTTGTATGTTTATGGTTATGTTGTGATGCCATCGATGTATCTATACATATCGGTATGCCATGCGTACGTGTGTCGTACTTGATATGTATGGGGTTCTATTACCTAGTCGTGAACTTTAGTAGCACTCCTTACAAGGAAATGCCCCTTTGTGGTCCAACGAGCCTTGGTAGTTCGCTACTGCTCCGGACACATTGGTTGACCGGCATGTGTCCTTCTTAGCTGCCGTGTCTGTCCCCTTTGGGGAAATGTCACGCGATGTAATGGAGTCCTTGTAGCTTGCTACGACTCGTCTACATTCGCCGGTGACCGACACCTGCTTTGTTGGGTCATGTATGCCTGTCCTTGTGCAGTACTTCCACTTTGGTTTATGACTAGACATGTTGATCCGGGTTCTTTGACGTTGGATTGCTAGCGATACTATCTCATACGTGAGTCAAAAGACGCAAACGGTCCCGGCTAAGGTAAGGCTGCAGCCGTGGAGTTAACCGTGCGTGAGACCACAAAGGGATGCGATGGGTTACAGGCTAGATTCCTATGGCTTAGGATCGGGGTCCCGACAGCGTTGGTATCAGAGCCTGACTGACTGTAGGATTACTAAGCCAAACTGGTCGAAGTTGAGTCTAGAATTTCTTAGTTATATATAAGGGAATTGTTTGCGGAAGGGAACGTAAGACTCTTGTTCTCTTCTCAAGTTATTCTATTATGGTCATCCTCGTCTTTTCTGCGGGAATTAAGGACTAGGTTACTCATCTTCTCCTAGGCTCGTGTTCCTGATCGATAGCTTATAGGACTACGGGTCGAGAGATATTGGGTTTCTTTTATTCCTAGGAAGCAGGAAGTAAGTTTGATGATCAGAGAATTGAACTTGATAGTTGAGTGGTTACGCTATTCCATTTTGGGTTGTCTCAGAATTTGTTTTTGAGCATTTACAGCCGTTATGCTGCCCAATTTTGCATTCGGAGCTCTAATGCTTTTGCATTATTCTCTATTTACAGATGCATGGCCGTCCTTCTCGTCAGGTGGTACGTCTGACCAGGTGCATTGATGTACCGGGTCATACGGCCATGCTGGTCAGGGTGATGTCGGTGTGCGGTTACCGCTGGTACCCCGAGTACACGGTAGAGGAACAGTACCGAGACTTCAACCAGAGCCAGTACATCTGCACTGTTAGGGTATTTCCAGACTACCCTGGAGCGGAGAAGCCAATCCATTGGTCCTATGGGTTGGGAGTCACTGTTGACATGGCAGTACAAGATGCTGCCTATTCAATGCTAACTATTATGAGAGCGAGACATGCACTGCTGCAGAATTTAGAGTTCTGCTATGTTCCGGCCTCTCATTCTGGTGAAGAGGGATACCTCAGTGGAGTCTATTTTGATTCTTCTATGGAGGATCCACTTCTGCAGTCCACTGTTGAGATGCTAGAGAACAGAGGCAAGGATGCTCGTGCTCTCCGCATGGAGCTTTATGCTACCCGTGCCCGTCTGTGGACAGCTTTGACGCAGCTGGCACCGGTAGTCCAGACAGGGTATGGAGACATGGAGATGCTGAACCCTGTTAGGAACCATCTTCCGGCCCACGTTGACTGGCCAGCTATAGGAGGAGTTACACCTCTTCGAGGACCCCTCTTACCACCAGTCAGGGGACCAAGGCCACATCCGTGTCCTTATGGATCCCAGGGATCTCAGGCTAGAGTGTTTCCTGATCCGCAGGTTGAACTTCCAGGTCATGGAGGTAATCTCTATGAGATGTTCTATGCGGATGCCTGAGCTGTGAGCGGAAGGATAGTATGGTAGTAGCCGTATGTTCACAGTCCTGCGTGACTTGTGAAGTATGGTAGTAATGTGAAATGAATTCCGGAGGCCTAGATAAATAATGTATAGGCAGCTTGTAAGCCTCTGATGAGTAGTTTCACAATTTCAGTAGTTTGCTCTTCGGTTAAGGGTGTACTGAACTATGTAAGGGTGTGTATGAACCATGGTGTATATATAGCAGTTGCTTGTTACCATGTTGTTTGGATATTCATTTCCGCATTCCGTGTGTTCCGTACATTCTTAATCCATAGCTAGTATTGATATGATATTGGTCTAAGCTATGAGTTTGTTTGTCAGGATGGTGTTCACCAGGTTGAACCGTGCCCCTGCTCATGAGCAAGGTGAGGGTAGTCAAGCGTCACAGGAAGACCTGCCTCACCCACCTTCTCTGGTAGAAGTGATGCTTGAGGCAGAAAGAAATAAAAGGGAGACCAACCGACTGCTAGAGCGTATTGAGCAGAATACGGCTCGACAGCCTAGGAATGCTCCAGTGTCCCTCAATGACTTTGTGAAGCTGAATCCTCCAAAGTTTCATCATTCCGTCGATCCCCTCGACGCTGATGACTTGTTGTGCAGCATCTCACGCAAGATTCGCTCTGCAAATGTGTTTGAGGCCGACAAGGTGACCTTTGCGGCGTATTTCCTGGAAGGACCCGCCAATCTGTGGTGGGAGAATTTTGAAGCTATGCGTCCCGCTGAACCAGTGGCCACATGGGCAGACTTCAGTGCAGCTTTTCGTCTGCACCATATTCCAGAGGGCCTGATGGACAGAAAGACAGAGGAATTCTGTGCCTTCACTCAGGGCAAGTTGTCTGTGGATGCCTATAGCCGCGAGTTCGGTAACCTCGCCCGCTATGCAACAGAGGAGGTGTCTACTGACGCCAAGAAGCAAGCAAGATTCCGTAAGGGTCTGAGCCCTGAGCTCCGTCGTGATCTGCGCCTCCATGAGTGTACAAGTTTTCAAGCCCTAGTCAACAAAGCGATCAGCGCGGAGACTGGTCATTCTGACTTCGAAGCCACAAGGAAGTACTCCCGTGACTTTGGCTCGTCTTCTGGTTCCGCGTTTCCAAAACGCAGGATGTGGGTTCCAAACAGTTCTCTGCCGCCAAGATACACTCCGAGGCCATCCTACATGGCGCCTCAGACGAATGAGGCCAACCCTCCAGCAAAAGCTTATGGTGGTCCAGCTAGCAATGCTGCACCACGTGCCAACCAGGTGATATGCTACAAGTGTGGAGAACCAGGGCATTATTCCCGTGAGTGTCCTCAGAATGTGGGTGCCAAGCAACCCGGAAAGTCCGTCGGGCACGCTAAGTCGGGCAAAGCTTTTTATGTGAAGCCAACTCCTGCACGTGGCCGTGTGAACTATTTGTCAGCAGAAGAAGCTGCAGAGGATCCCGACGTCATGCTAGGTACACTTCTTGTTAATCATCACCCAGTGTCCGTTCTCTTTGACACTGGGTCTTCTCATTCCTTCATTTCAGAAAGTTATGCACAGTTGCATAACATGTCATTTTGTGATATGCCAATTCCATTGGTTGTCCAAACCCCTGGTAGTAAATGGCAAACCTCTAGGATAACCTATGATAATGAAATTCTAGTAGACAGGCTAGTTTTTCTAGCCTCATTGATAGCATTGAAATCTTCGGATATTAATATCATCTTGGGCATGGACTGGATGTCAGCTCACTATGCCAAGATTGATACTCAATCTAGAAATGTCCAGCTTACCCATCCCTCGGGTGAGATAGTAAATGTCTCTACTCGAGTTGCCAAATGCCAGCTCTACTCCTTAAATGCCAACCCTCTTCCGGAACCTGAAGACATTCTGGTAGTCCGTGACTTCCCGGATGTTTTTCCAGAGGAACTGTCAGGAATTCCACCTGACAGAGATGTAGAGTTTGTGATAGATCTTGTTCCGAGAACTGTCCCAATAGCCAGGAGACCTTATAAGATGGCACCCCTAGAGCTAGCCGAACTTAAGAAGCAATTAGATGAGGCCTTGAACAAAGGTTTCATTTGTCCTAGCTCTTCTCCTTGGGCTTGTCCCGTCCTCTTCGTCAAGAAGAAAGACGGAACGGATCGGATAGTTGTAGATTACCGACTAGTTAACCTGGTCACCATTAAGAACAAGTATCCGCTCCCCAGGATCAACGACCTGTACGATCAGCTCGCTGGATCCTCAGTCTTCTCCAAAATGGATTTGAGGTTGGGATACCATCAAATCAAGATCAAGAACGGGGACATTCCAAAAACGGCTTTTGTTACTCGTTATGGCCAATATGAGTACACCGTTATGTCCTTCGGTTTAACCAATGCCCCAGCCACCTTCTCTCGGCTGATGAACTCAATCTTTATGGAGTATTTGGATAAATTCGTCATAGTATACCTCGATGATATTCTCATCTACTCAAAGAATGAACAAGAACATGCCGAGCATCTAAGGCTAGTATTGATGAAACTTCGAGAGCATTGCCTTTATGCCAAATTTTCAAAATGTGAATTCTGGTTACCAAAAGTGACCTATCTAGGCCACGTAATCTCTGGTAAGGGTATTGCTGTCAATCCCGAGAGAGTTCAAGCTGTCCTTGATTGGACTCAACCTGAATCGGTTAAGCAAGTTAGGAGTTTTCTTGGTCTAGCGAGCTATTGTCGCCGCTTCGTCGAGAATTTCTCCAAGGTTGCAAAGCCTCTGACTGAACTCCTCAAGAAGGATAAAAAGTTCGAGTGGACACCACAGTGTGAGCATAGTTTTCAGGAACTGAAAAGACGCCAGACTTCCTCACCTGTGTTTAAACCACCAGATTTTTCTAAGGACTTTGTTATCTATTGCGACGTCTCGCGACAAGGATTAGGTTGCATTCTCATGCAAAATCGTCATGTGATCGCATACGCATCTCGACAGTTGCGTCCACATGAGGATAATGATCCCACACATGACCTTGAGCTTGCAGCTGTGGTCCATGCACTAAAAACTGGCGACATTACCTTCTGGGTAATCGTTGCGAAATATTCACTGATCACCAAAGTCTGAAATATATCTTCACCCAGCCGGATTTGAATCCCAGGCAAAGACGGTGGGTTGAGTTGATCTCGGATTACGACTTAGGGATAACTTACACCCCGGGGAAGGCCAATGTTATGGCCGATTGACTAAGTCGTAAATCTTATTGTAACAATTTGATGCTACAACAAGGTCAACCACTTCTCCATGAGGACTTTCAAAAATTGAATCTTCATATTGTTCCTCAAGGATTCCTTTCTACCCTGGTGGCGAAGCCTACTCTTAAGGATCAAATTATAACTGGCCAAAAGCGTGACAAGGGTATATCATGGATCAAGGAGAATATTTTTAGCGGAAACGCTAAAGAATTTTCCATGAATGATCAAGGTGTTGTGTTCTTCCAGAATCGTTTAGTGGTTCCTAAGAACCCACATCTAAGGCAGTTAATCCTGAAGGAGGCTCATGATTCTCCTCTCACCATTCATCCCGGTAGTACTAAGATGTATCAGGACCTACGCCAGAGGTTCTGGTGGACTAGGATGAAGAGAGAAATTGCTGAGTTCGTTGCTAACTGCGACGTTTGTCATCGAGTTAAGGTAGAACATCAAAGGCCTGCTGGCACCCTTCAACCTTTAGCTATTCCTGAATGGAAATGGGATAAAGTTAGCATGGATTTCATTACCGGATTTCCCAAGACCAAGAAAGGAAATAATGCTATCTTTGTGGTCATTGACCGTCTTTCCAAAGTGGCTCATTTTCTTCCTGTTCGTGAGAGTATAACAGCTAGCCAGCTAGCAGAGTTATATATCTCTCGAATAGTGTCTCTTCATGGTGTTCCCCTGGAAATTAACTCGGACCGTGGAAGTATCTTTACTTCTCGCTTCTCGGAAAGTTTTCAGAATGCCATGGGGACTCACCTATATTTTAGCACTGCTTTCCATCCTCAATCAAGTGGTCAAGCAGAAAGAGTGAATCAAATCCTAGAAGATATGCTCCGAGCCTGTGTTATTTCGTTCGGTATGAATTGGGAGAAGTGCCTTCCATTCGCCGAATTCGCTTAGAACAATAGTTATCAATCAAGCTTGGGCAAAGCCCCTTTTGAAGTTCTCTATGGACGTAGATGTCGAACCCCTCTTAATTGGTCAGAAACCAGAGAGAGGCAACTCTTTGGCCCGGATATGATCCAGGATGCAGAAGAGCAGGTTCGCATTATTCGTGAAAAGTTGAAAACAGCCCAGTCTCGTCAAAAGAGCCAATATGATCGTCATCATAAGGCTGTGACCTTTGAAGTTGACGAGAAGGCTTACCTTCGGGTTACCCCTTTGAAGGGTACCCATCGTTTCGGTATCAAGGGCAAGTTGGCTCCTCGTTACATTGGACCTTTTCGCATTCATGCCAAACGAGGAGAAGTTGCCTACCAGTTGGAACTTCCTTCGCATCTTTCCAAGGTTCATGATGTTTTCCACGTCTCGCAACTCAGGCGTTGCTTTTCGGATCCTATCCGTGAAGTGGACCACGAAACGCTTGATCTACAAGATAACCTTTCTTACCGAGAATACCCCGTGCGTATTCTTGATCAAGCTGAGCGTACCACTCGACGTCGAAACCTCAAGTTTCTTAAAGTTCAATGGTCAAATCATTCTGAAAAGGAGGCAACTTGGGAAAGAGAGGATCGTCTCCGACTTGAGTATCCTGCGTTATTCCCGACGACTTCTAAATCTCGGGACGAGATTCTTTTGAGTGGGGGTGAGTTGTCACATCCCTAACCCTTAAGCAAGATAGCATTGTGCTCATGGCTTCTTTGCATTTGCATATAAGAAGTTTCAACAAAAACAACAAAGTTGCAAAGGAAAAACTCAAAACCCTAGCCACCATTTCAATTAAAGGAAATTTCAACTAGTTCAAAATCAATGAACCCAAAATGGCCTCAAGAAATGTTCAAACTTTCTGATAAATCATGAAAGTAAATGAGCATTGGAGAAAACTATTTTCTTGACACTTTAAGCATTTTAAATAAATGCAAAATCTACTGGTTTCAAATTTAAAAATTGAAATCAGAAACTATAATTTTCCAAAAATGTTGAAAACCATGGAAATGAGTGGGGATATTATAACAAATATTTCAGGAGGTCTAAAATAGTTTTTACTTTTGTTTTGGAGCTGAAATAATTAGCAAAGCAATAAATAGAAAAACAGAAAAACAAAAACAGAGGAAATGGAAAAAGACTTACCTGTCGCCCAAGCCTGGCCCGGCCCATCTCCCCGCTCGTCCCCTCCCTCGCGCCAGTAGGGAGCAGGAGGTGGCCGCCGCCTCCTCCGGCGCGGCCACGCACCTGCGTGGCTGCCTGGCCGCCGGTTCGCGCTGGCGATGACGGGGATAAGCTCCCCAGAGCTTCCCCTATCCATTCCCCGCCTCGGTTCTTCCCCTCCTCCCGGATCCCCTCCTTCTCCCTGCTGCCGCCATTAGAGCCGAGCTCGAGCTCGAGCTGCCCGTGCCCCTGGCCATACGATCCCCTCCCAGAACACGCCATTAGCTCCGCCTCGTCGCCCTGGTCGTCTTTGCAGAAGCCGAAGCCTCCTTGAGCCCTGCAACGCCGCAACGCCGTCGTCTTCCTCCTCCGGCCGCCGGACCTCTCCCGTCGATTCGTCGCCCCCAGGCCTTCCCCGATCCGTCTAAGCTCTGCTCTGCACTCCCTGTGAGCATGCAGTCGTTTCCCCTAAGTTTTCCCCGTCGATCCCCTCCTCTAGCCCTAGTTTCACCGCAGCCCGACGAGGACCGGCGCTGCCGCTCGTCGCCGGTAGCCCTCCGATGTCCAGCTCGTCCTTCCGAGGGCACCAACAGCTCCAGGACGACGCGTAGATGCCGTAGCAGCTAAGAACCGAGCGTAGATCCCTCTGATTCAAAGACCCCGATGACGCCCGAGCCTTGGCCGCCGCCAAGCTCGTCGCCGGCGTCATCTCCTGCCAGATCAGCCCCGGCTAGGCGCAGAAATGAAGCTGCAGGAGACGTGTCGTTCCTTTGGTGCTGTCCGCGCAGCATTTGGCCCCCTGTGCGCCGTTTCCGAGCCCCTCCGCCGTGCTGGTGGTCGCCGGAGGCTCCCCGCCGGCGAGGACGACCTCGCCGCCGGTGCAGGTCGACGTGGCAAGCTAACCCAGCCGATTAGTGACTTAATCACTCGCTGACAAGTGGGCCCAAGGCCAAGTCAAACCTCAATTAGGGCTGGTCAGCGCGGGATTAGTCCCAGAGAGGCTGACCAGTGGGGCCCCCCTATCAGGTTTGACCTGAACAGGTCGGCTGACCTGCTGACGTCAACCTGATGCAATAAATGGAATTTCCAGTTTAAAACTAATTCAGGAAATTGCTAAAATTTGTAAAAATCATAGAAATTAATCTGTAACTCCAATGAAAATAATTTATATATGAAAAAGTATCAGAAAAATTCAAGGATTCTGATTATGCTATTTTCAACTATGTTTGAAAAAGTTACAGAACCCTAAATTGTGAAATAAGGAATAAATCAATTCTTTTAATCACTTTATAAATGGAATTTGCAAAAATATCCAAATTTCATTATAAATGCAATGATCACACACTGCCCTAGATATAAATCAGTACCATAACATGACATTTCATGCATGTTAACATTAGGTTGATCTGAGCATCAGGTCGAATCAATTAAACCGGTATCCGAGAATACCCGTTTGAATTGCTATTCGAATGTGATTCAAATCAACTCTAAACCTAAAACATCTTGATTATAATAACTTATCACTTTACATTTTCATGCCATGCTCATGCATCATTTTTATTGCATATGATTGTTATTGAATGTTGCCATCCATTTCGGTAGGCTCCGCACCCCCGGATTCCACCGAATATCCGTCTGACGGATATCGTTCCTCCTCTGAGCAACAAGGCAAGCAACCCTTTTGATCATCCCGATAACTCCTATGTTCTTGCTCCTGCACCTATTTATTGCATTAGGATCAAATGCTTCAACTGCTTTTGCCACGATAGTTGGACCCACTTCCTTTGCATCACTTAACCTTGTCACAGTAAATAGCCGAACCTTGCAACCTAGCATACCTGGTAGTTGCTTGAGCTATGATGTGCCTTATCCTGCTATGCATGCTATGCTTAGAGTTGTGTATGGTCTGTCATCTGGGAGATGAACAGAAATGTGGAATGTGTTCGGTGAGCAAAGGTTGTGTGTTGAACTTGATTTGGTAAAGGTACCGGTGAAAGGCTGTGTAGGAGTACACGGCGGGTTGTTTCATTGGAACCGTCCTTAGGAACTGAGTTCCGTGTATGTAATCCAAGACTAGTTACTACCACATGCTGGGCCCTGAAATATGACCCCGCTCGGCCTATTAATCGCGTAGTACTCGGTCCAGGAGTTGCAAGTAGTTTCTGGTGTTTATAGTAATGCTGGAGGCCGTGCATGGTGCTGACCTGAGAGGTGGACCGTGATGCGGTAGGCAGTGGCACGGTCTACCAAGTGGCACCCGGATGGTGGGCTTGGGACTTCCGTACGGGTTACTCTCAGATAGGCGATAAACCTGGACTAGGTACTAGTGTGGTTAACGGTCGTGGCCGACTCCCTCGCTCGGCTTCCGCTTGAAGGTTGCCGAGGTGCATGACGTGCACATGGCGATAAGTGGCGGGAGCGTGTGTGACGAAGTACACCCCTGCAGGGTTATGATCTATTCGAATAGCCGCGTCCGCGGATATGGACTACTTGGAGACATATGTTGTTCATAGATAACTTCAATGGATACTCATAAAATTGTCAAGATAAGCGTGAGTGTCGTGGACGGCATTTCCGTACGGAGACGGAATGATTCCACGATAGTGTATTGTTGTGGTGTTAGTGGACTCGTGTGCGAGAAATCAAGTTGTCAAAATTATTTAAAAATGCAAGTTGTCTAGCCACGAGTCAACTGCCGGCTTTCCGCCTCAAACCCCACAATACCTTTTGATACCTTGCATGAGTAGTTAGTTCTCCTAAAGTCTTGCTGAGTACCTTCGTACTCATGTTTGCTTAATAAATGTTGCAGAGGTTGCTAATGACCCTAATGGAGGGTTCTTCGTAGACATCGACGACGACGAGTAGCTGGTGTCCCAGCTACGATCAGGCTCTACGTCGGCTCTGTAGTATAGTCAGGCCACGTGCCTACTAGTTGCCCTGTCTGTACCCAGACAGTTTATAACTCTTCCGCTGGCTTATATTGTATGACTGCTATTATGGGTCGTCAGACCCTTAATGTGTAATATTATGTGTGTGGCTCTTCCGAGCCTCTTAAATAAAGCTTGTATGTTTATGGTTATGTTGTGATGCCATCGATGTATCTATACATATCGGTATGCCATGCGTACGTGTGTCGTACTTGATATGTATGGGGTTCAATTACCTAGTCGTGAACTTTAGTAGCACTCCTTACAAGGAAATGCCCCTTTGTGGTCCAACGAGCCTTGGTAGTTCGCTACTGCTCCGGACACATTGGTTGACCGGCATGTGTCCTTCTTAGCTGATGTGTCTGTCCCCTTTGGGGAAATGTCACGCGATGTAATGGAGTCCTTGTAGCTTGCTACGACTCGTCTACATTCGCCGGTGACCGACACCTGCTTTGTTGGGTCATGTATGCCTGTCCTTGTGCGGTACTACCACTTTGGTTTATGACTAGACATGTCGATCCGGGTTCTTTGACATTGGATTGCTAGCGATACTATCGCATATGTGAGTCAAAAGACGCAAACGGTCCCGGCTAAGGTAAGGCTACAGCCGTGGAGTTAACCGTGAATCAGACCACAAAGGGATGCGATGAGTTACAGGCTAGATTCCTATGGCTTAGGATCGGGGTCCCGACATTTGCAGGGTGTAGGTTCATCATTAAAAAAACTCATGGACAAAGGATGAAGGAGATTTGGATTCCCCTTCAATGATGGTGATTTCCCTCTTGAAATCATGAAACTTCCTCGACGATGGATCGATTTATGAAAGGCATGCATGACGACATAAGCCAAACCTTTTCAATTTTTTACCATGGCACAGTGAGCTCATATCATGGCACCATGACAGACGTCATGTTTTTCAAGCATGTTTATCATTTTTCTATAGTGGAAAAATAAATAAACAACACATTTTTGGTTGACTCTTGGCACACGTATCCTTGAAATCACTACCCATTCCTTGTAAAAGGCATGAGAATTTACTAAATACCATGATCTCGGTTTTCCAGACCGATTTTTTACACTTCTTCATGCACTGATTGTTTGAATCTAAATTCTGTTCAATAATGCCTTGAAAAGGCACATATTCGCCTAATATGGTAAATGGGTCCGAAAAAATGACAAATTTGAACATGTTGCATTGGAGGAGTTATGTTCATCGTAGGAAATAACTGAATGAGAAATCAAAAGGGAAATGTGGTGTCCTCCTCAATCTCGGTGATTTACTATCATAGACGATTCATCTCTTTCGCCTCCGTGAACCGTGTGCATTCACCGACACATCCAAAAATAAAAAAGCAAACCATCACCCCCATGCCTACTCGACCTTCACTCCTCCGCAACTCTGCACCTCATGAACTTCTATCGCGATGGCCACCCTAGGCTCAACGGCCGGCGGAGGTCATGCTCGAAACGACATGGGATTTCACCCCTACCGCTTGCCGCCTCCTAAGTGCACCGGCTTGAACCAAATTTCTGGAGTATGGCAGATTGGGGTTTTCTACGACATTGGGTCAGGGATTTTCTTCATGGATAAGGTACTTGATTTAACAAAATATTCAGTCATCTCTTATCGCAGTCTGTTTGACGTTCTTAATCAACCAGCAGAAATTGCCGTAAATTCTCATTTTTCTTTCAAGTGTCCATAGTACAAGCACAAATAAGGCAAGTGTGGTCGCGACTAGTCGGAAAAGAAGTTATATCTCACCATTCCACATGACTTCAGGGAGCGCTCGGTATGTTCAATCTCACCACACCACGGTCGGCATTGCCTAAATTTATGAACATATATATTATATTGCTACATTTGGATAACAGGTATGGTGCCACATGCAACCTAGATGTGGAAGATGATTTTTTCTCTGTTAGTTCAATATATCTAATTTACGATCTTAATTTTCATTTCAAACAGTACATACCTTGCTTTGCAAGAACACGAGTAGAAGGAAATCTCGGGCTTTACTTTGTTGATGACTTCATGGATGTCATATTGACAACATAGGATGGATTTACAATGACAGTTAGCGAACCTTTGGAGAAAAATTTCTAAGTTTTACGAACTGAAAGCTCGCAATAAAATTCTAGTGCGTGCACCAGAGCCTGGTTTAATTAACATTGATGTTTACTTCCCCAATGTGATCAGCCAATCATAGTCTGGAGCGGGGGAAACACACAACACAAATGATGTTTGAGAGACCTCTAGGGCGGAGTGCCCGTACAACCGTAGAGTGCGACAGTTGTTAAGACCACAAGGACAAACGATGACGGAAGTTTGACTTCCCTTACAATCTTGGTTATTCATTGTTGCACACGGCTCATCCTGGTCACCTCCGGAAATAGTGTGCACTGAACTTATTGTGTGTTGTGTTATGATTGGTCGGAACCCTGGCCACCCGGATCGCGCTTTTGCATTGTAGGATGCATCATGATTGAATGGCAAAACACGTCCCACGCATCACACCCGCACAACTATAGCTGGATTGGATTTATCTGCGCATTAATACCTAGAAAATGCACATAGTCCCCAAAATATGGAAAAAGAGCCATAAAAAATGCCAAATTTGAGCAAGTAGATTTCCAGAGTGTATATATGTTCATCGTAGAAAAAAATCAAGGACAAAGGATGGAAGAAGTTTGGATTCCCCTTCAACATGTGTGATTTCCCTCTCGAAACCATGAAACTTCCTCGGTGATGTTTCGATTTGTGAAAGTCGTGCATGATGACATAAGTAAAATCTTCTCAAATTGTTACCATGGCATAGTAAGGCCATACCATGGCACCATGTGAGGTGCCATGTTTTTCAAGCATGTATTTCATCTTTCTATAGTTGAAAAAGCAATAAACGAAATGTTTGTGGTTGACTCTTGCCACACGTATCCTTTAAATGACCGCCGATTCCTTGTAAAGAACATGAGAATTTACTAAATAGAGCAATCATGGTTTTCCAGACCGAGATTTTGCACCTTTTCATGCACTGGTTGTTTGAATTTGAATTATGTGCATTAATGCTTAGAAAATGCACATACTCCCGTGAATATGGAAAATGACCCAAGAAAAATGCCAAATTTGAACACATAGATTTGCAGTGTGTATGTTCATCATAGAAAAAAATGTTATGGACAAACGGAGAAGGAGATTTGGATTCCTCTTCAATCATTATGATTTCCCTCTCGAAACAATGAAACTTCCTCGGTGATGGTTCGATTATGAATGGCGTGCATGACGACATAAGCCAAACATTTTCAATTTTTTACCATGGCATAGTCAGGTTATACCATGTCACATATGATAGACGTCATGTTTTCAAAGCATGTATTTCATTTTTCTATAGTTGAAAAACAAATAAACGACAAGTTTGTGGTTGACTCTTGCCACATGTATCCTTGAAATCACTTCTCATTCCATGTAAAAGGCATGATAATTTACTAAATTTCAAGATCATGGTTTTCTAGACCGTTCTTTTGCACTTTTTCATGCACTGATTTTTTGAATCTTAATTATGTTCCTTAATGCCTAGAAAAGGCACATAATCTCCTAAATATGGTAAGTGAGCCCGAAAAAAAGCCAAATTTGAAAATCTTGAATTGGAGGGTTTATGTTTATCGTAGAAAAAGTTGAATGAGAAATCAACAGGGAAATTTGTATTCCTCCTCAATCCCGATCATTTATTATCGCACACGATTAATCCTAGTTTCCTTTGTGAAGCATGTGCATTCACCCACCCATCCAAAAGGAAAAAAAGAAAACCCTCATGCCCCCTGCCCACTCACCGCGCACTCCTCTGCAACTCTACCCCACATCAACTTCTATCGCGGCGACAACCGTAAGCTCGATGACGGGCAGAGTTGGCGCTTGAAACGGCAGGGGATTTTTCCCCTACCCCTTGCCACCGCCTATGTGCACCGACTTGCACCTAATTTCTGGACTCTCGTAGATTGTGGTTTTCTACTGGATTGGGCCGAGGATTTTCTTCATGGAGAATGTACTTAATTTAGCAAAATATTTACTCATGTCTTATCACAGTCCTTCCGACGTTCTTAACCAACCGGTGGAAATCATGGTAAATTTTAATTTTTCAATCAAGTGTCCACAGTGCAAGCACAAACCACAAGTGTGGTCGCGACTAGTGGGAAACAAAGTTCAACCTCACCCTAGCACGGTGAGCATTGCCTTAAATTATGAACATATACAATATATTGCTACATTTGGATAAAAGGTATGGTGCCACACGCAACCTAGATGTGGCAGACAATTTTTTCTCTATTATTTCAATATATCTAATTTACGATCTTCATTTTCATTTCAAGTAGTAAATCCATTGCGTTGCAAGAACACGAGTAGAAGGAAATCATGGGGTTTACTTTGTTATTAACTCCATGGATGTCATATTAACAATGCAACATGGATTTATAATGAATGTTAGCATTAAACTTGATAAAGATGGTCACTCCTATTTTGATGCGGCCTTTGGAGAAAAGTTCTTAGTTTTATGAATTGAAAGATGGAAATAAAATGCTAGTGTGTGCACCATAGCCTGGTCTAATTAACATGGATGTTTTATTCCCCAATGCCATCAGCCGATCACGGTCTCATCGAGGTTAGTGTTCCTTCAAGTTTCTCCTTGGTGGCATATTACTTAGCAAAATCGACATATTTGTTGTGACTAACTCGTCACTAATTAAGAAAACAATTGTGATTATATTTACGAATTTTCTAACCCTGTTCCTAGGAAGTAATAAATTATATTTACCAATTTATGTCCACTATATATTCTGCTGCCATGTTCTGAATAAATAATACCTTTCCACCGTTCAAGCAGGATTTGTTGGATGCATACTTAATGATCTGTATGTTACTCGACATACCAAATTTCACTGGAAATACTTGAAGCATGTCATAAAATTTGTTGATAATCTGACACGGATAGCACATCATATGAACGCTGGATTTTGGAAGGGATTAATTCTACCTATGGTGCACAAATTGAACAAGACCAATTGTGTGCACAAAACACTGGTATAAAATCTTATTTTATGTTTGTGTTCATAAACTATGTATATCTTCAATGATTTGTTACAATTGGTTTTTATTCGACATTGCAACACAAATTGCATGTTGCATCCGTTCCTTAATCGATTTCCGTCGTGGTCGAATTACACTTGTGTGTGCTAATAACTCCAAAGTGATTGCAAGGTAGTTCATTTCCTGCATAAATGGAACCATTCAAATTAACAAGTTCTCACTTGTCTCTGCAATGCATCCACATTGGAAAATTTGAGACAATGTTCCACTCATGCTATACCAGGGCATAGGAGGGTTCTTCCTTTTAATTGGCAAGAGGCTGAGTCGTCGTGATCAAGTTGCTTCCAATGGATAGTTGTGGTTGTTGGCCCTGAACCTCTTAAAATGTGCTAGTTGTTACTATGTTAAGTATGTATATATGGACCATATGGTTGTCAAAATTGTCAAGTACCATGTTAGCAAGATCCTCCTTTTGTCGAATAGACCACTATATATATGTTACTCAAATGCTGTCATCCAACTTAAGTTTTCATGGAAAGTATCATACACAGTTCATTCAGTTTAAGCGTGTGCCATATAGAGTAGAGGATGTCCATGTTTTTGACGTGGCGATCAACACAAATGTCCACAAGGAATTTGCATATTAATTGTCCATATTGAAAATTCAGATAATATATGGACAGGCCATTCCATACAATTGACATATTTGAAATTCATGAAGAAATCAATAGTTTAATGAGTAATTTACAAACCATAAGCTCACTAATTACAAGAATATAACGAACCATGCACCCACAAAAGAGCTACCATGCACGTGACACCGACCCACCACGCACATCAGCCATCGTCCATTAGCGTGTCGATCATGGGCTTAGTGAGAGCGGAGGCCGCCAATTCTATGACCTACACACCTTGATCAATCACCGGTACTTCATCGGGTGCAGCGCTCTCAAGGGCTACCGAGCCGGCCTCGTCTGCCCCAGCAGTGTCTGGAGAGACAATGTTGGCTCTAGCCAGGGCTACCGTGATGCCCCCAGGCATGCCCCGGCGACGTCCGGGGCTGCTCCCTCCTTCATATGTACATAAGCCTGCGCTTCGTGCGACGAACGTCGTGGCCGCAGTTGTCCTTGCATCGTTCCGGTTCCTTCTCCAGTGTTTGCACCATCCGCCGTAGTCTGAGCCAAGCCAGTAGTATTGCCCGCTGGCGATTCGTGTCCGCTGTTAGGATTTCCCTAGCTTACCTGGCAGCTTGCTCATACTGTGCTTCTTGCTTCCTCTGGTCGTCCTCGGGAGAGGCGATGGCATGGCCATCGACCGCTAAGTCGGCCATCATGCTTTCATCCTTGATTCTGCCGACGCACAACTCCATCTATAGTCTATTGTTGGGGGTCTGTCGGTATGTCTGGGTAACTAGCTAGCAAGTGGATCAGTAGAGAGTCGTCGTCGACAGCCATTGTTGTGGTTATTTATAGCTAGGAGATGGCTAGGGGATTTGGGATTTTACAATTCATCGATGTGGAGCGTGGGAAGCCTTCCCTGGAGCGTGAGTATACTAAAAGTGGAGCACACAACCTGACAACCGTATGCGGTGTTGCGTGTTATCACACCCGTTTTAACATAAGGAAACAAATGTGTAACTTACTAATCATCGCACGTGAGTACTTGCATACGCATGATGTGCAATACTACTAGCCACCGCAAGCAACTAGTAGTTTGTTTTTTCACAGTTTTTTCAACACACACAATCACATAGGAATTAACTGTAGTAACCGTCTATGTTATATTTTCTCATTGCAAACAGTTCACCCGAGTGGGTCGTTTGCCGTGTATCACACACATCTTGTTTACACGAATAGTTTGTGTTCTTTTTGCTCATCGCAAACAGTTTATCTATGTGAACTGTATGCCGCATATCACACACAACTTGTTAAACAGAACCATTTTTGTTGTGTTTCCTAATTGAAAATAGTTTGTCTGAGTGAACCGTATGCCATATATTGCACACACCTTGATATGGCTGACCGTTTTTTTTGCATTCCCTAATAGAAAAAATTCATCCGAGCGAACTGTATGTCGTATATCGCACACACCTTGATATAGCTGCTCGTTTGTGTTGTTCTGCTTCACCGCAAACAGTTCTTATGGATTAACCGTATGCCACACATTGCGTACACAAGTATAATATGAACTGTATTTGATGTCTCCACCATCGCAAATGTTTTGCATCTTTTTGACAGTTTTTACATCACCGTTTGTGATTAATGCATCACAAATAGTTTCATTGAAGGGTCTTTGATTGTAGTGTCGTGTTTGGACCATCCTACAGATATGTAAATGACGTAGAGTAATGAGTAGAATGATATGGTGCAATTTTTTTTTCTGTTTAAATAATTATGAAATATGTTTAGCTCACACCTAGACCAATTTCCAAATTAACATGTGGGGTCATTTTGTAAATACTATAAGTTTTTCTAACCTCATTTAAACTGTCTAGATGGATATTTCATTTATGCTCCACCTCTTGCAATGTTAACAACATCTAATATTGTTGTGTACCTAAACGGGAGTGAACTGAGTAATTCAAATGTTGATTTTCTTCAATATCAACTCGTTGCACATTATACTTCACTTAACATGTAGCATTTATTGTTGTGCTTTGTCATGCCTTGCATAAATATATGAACATGCAACATATGTGTTTGTGCATTATGTCACGCATATGTGGTGGTGTTTATCGTGTGTTGATTGTTGTTTCTGGATTGTTTCTTCTCGATAGAGCTCCGAAACCGCTTTCTAGTGTGGGGACTCATTTGACTATGTTGGTTCGTCTAGTTCACGGATTCGTTTTTATTCCAATCGGGATCTTATATAAGATGTTCATTTCCCTGGATACCACTACTATCATTGTTGTGTTAGTTGTGTCTCTTATACCGTTATGGCTCATTACCTACCACCTGGATGTCAAGCCTCCAAACATTTGCATGAAAAACCTCTAACCCCTCCACATCCTAGAAAACCTTTGTTTGGCCATGTTACCGCTCGCTCAGCCCTTCTTATAGCATTGCTAGTTGCAGGTGCAAGTTGCTTCCATGTGACAACATGAATTTCTTGAGATATCACACTATTATTGCTATTTAATTTAATGGACATATATACTTGGTAAAAGGTGGAAGGCTTGGCCTTTTGGCTCGGTATTTTGTTCCACCTTTGCAGCCCTAGTTACTTGTGTACCGGTGTTATGTTCCATATTGAGCGCCCATAACATGCTTGGGGTTGTTATGGGGACCCCCTTGATAATTTGTCTTAGATAAAAACTCTTTTGGCAGGGCCCAACTGTGGTATTACATTTTCCTAATAACTAATAAACCCGCATAGAGAGTAACTAACCTATGGATAATTAATCAACAACCTGGGCCAGTGCTCCTCATGAGTGCCAGCCCAAAGTGGGCTCCTTGCGGGGTCGCCACGAGGAAACAAGGGGATTTGTCATTCCTCGTAGCTAGTCCCGTCTGGTAGTGTCCTTAAAACAAGATACGTGACTCTTATCGGGTTCGTCGACACATCGGTCGGCCTTGCTGGATATTTTTACCTTTTATGAAATATCGTTTGCACTGGGATCCCAAGGATACTTTGGGATATCTCAAGGTTGAAGTCTTCCACCGGGTTTCCGAGGAGACTATGAGTTTTCCGTGGTTGAGATTTTCCACACAACTTCTGGCTAGTTTGTGACGGATCAATTGGAGCTCTCGTGAAGGGTTAAATCTTTAGGAAAACTGTGCTCGTGGTTTTGTGGCAACTGGTAAATTTGTATAACACCTGGCCATAGAAAACTTGAACAAAGCTCAATTAAAATGTGCCAACTGTGTGCGTAACCGTAACTGTCTCTACTTGTGAGTTCTGGATCCAAGAGAGGACACGGTGGCATTATGTTTGACTCATAAGTAGGTGTTCCGGATCACTTCTTGATTATTATTAGTTCATGTACGTTTATGTGTAGATCACCCCTCTTATTCTTGTACTCATAAGTAAGGCCCTCAAATAAATGCTTAGTGCTTGATGCAGCCTCACCACTTAACCATAGCTCACCCATTAAGCTTTGCTAGTCTTAATATCTTTGGAAATGACATTGTTGAGTCCGTGGGGCTCGTAGATTACTAAAAAATTGTTGCAGGTACAGGTAAAGTGATACTTTGATGTGAGTATGATGATTGTTCTATTTCGAGTTTCTTCTTCTTCTTGTTCATCGATCATAGGATGGGTTCCAGGCTGACAACCTAGGATAGCAAGTATGGGTGTCGTTTTTTAACGTTTGGTTTCGTGTGTAGTCTGACCCTACTCTTCTGAATGGTAGTCGTATTGAGATGATAATGATGTAGCTTGTGGCGAGTGTAAGACAATTCCATAGACCCATCTCTTCTTTACATGTACTTGTAATGATATCCATTCTTGCGAAACGACGAGATGCGCTTCTATCCCTGTTGAGGCCCTCGAGCCAAAATAAGGATATGCTCGCATCTTGGGCGTTTCAAGTTGGTATTAGAGGGAGTACTGACTTAGGATCCCCCTTGATTGATCGAACTTGGCCGAGTCGAGTCTAGTGAAAAACTACTTTGAGTCTAATTATATATTGGAGAGTAGGATTCGTGAGGAATCTTGACGTAGTAATTTTAATTCTACCCCTCTTCTCACTCAACTTTTTTTAGAATCACGCGAGTATTTTGGGAACCCTATGTTGCCGATGTGACGGAATTTTGTACTTGGTGCCTCATGTTTCCGTGAGTAGAGCTCCAAGGGGTTCTCGACACATTACTATCGTTTAGTTTCCTTAGTATCTTAGGATGCAGATGTTTGAAATTGCTTCAATACTCTTTGTGGCGAGAGGATTTTGGCGTCACCCTATACTGGGAAGAGCGTCCAGATGTACTGCCATCATTGGTATCATTGTGACTATGACGGTCTCAGGTATATGAGTTTCTGACACCTCTGGTTATGTGTTGACAGATGTGATACACTGGATGTGTAGAATTATTGCTAGGAGTTGAGTGAATTATTCAGTAATTGCGTTGTGCATCCGCTGGACCAGATTGCATAACTAGAAAGATTTCAGGAGTTCGTAGGTAGGAATTGAAGTAGTTACCTAGGATTATCCTTCCAACAAATGCATAATGGGTTATGTATTTATTTCTGGCTTAATTGGCACAAATCATCCTTTGTTTTGTTGGAGTATAATAATTCGAGTTGCTTCGATCTCAAGTGGTGATTTCATATCTTTCCTGATTGTTGTTCTCATATTGCTGCGGGGATGCTATTCCATTTGATCAACTGGAGTTGTCATGAAATTATTTTTAACCCGCGCGCTCTCTTCAAGTTAATTCAATCCTTGCAAGATTCATCCTCATTTATTTCTGTAGTTCGTCTCATCTGTACCAAGTTGTCTTTGTTTTTCCTCGCCCTCCCCCTTTTTCTTCTATGATTAAACTATCATCCAAGTGCATTTATTTTCGTTGATGCTTCCATTATATGTTCTTCAATATTGTATCTGGTGATTCTCAGTGTTCATCATATCCTTTTCATTTGTTAAATGCTTTCCCATGTTGGAAATTCTTATTCAAGCCTCTATTGTTTATTCATCACCTCTCTATTCTTTTCAGGGTGTTGAGGACATCTCAAAAGATTCGTATTTCCATTCAAATTCTTCTAAATTATTTTGAGGTTCTCACCTCATCAAGTTTTCATTTGTACCGGTGCAATATCTCCTTCTAAGAAATTGATTCAACAGTGTTTCTCTTTTGAGTGGGCCCATAAGCCACAAGTTTTTCTCGGGATCTTACGTGGCTCTTCAAATCTTTTTTGGAGATCTCTAAATTTGCTCATGTGTGACGAAAGTATGCATTCCATCAGTCATATTACTTCTCGAAGATCGATATGAATTATTTTCATCATGGGCTCAACCTTCCTTTATTCATTGGCCTGGAGTGTCTTAGTAATTCTTGGCAGTGTTTCTCACTATCATTCTCTTTGTTGAACACCAAAGGAGAGTTTCTCTTAAATCTTTGTGTGTTCTTCTGAAGAGTCGTCATATCAGCTCATTTCCGTCATCTTGGATTGTTTTTTATCATGAGAAATCCCTTGCATATCTATACGTTGCATTTTGGAGTTGTTTTCATTTCTTGATCCTCCAAACGCCATCATTTCCGAAGATTTCTTCGTTCTCAGCTTTCGGCTTTGATTCTTAAATTCTTCTCAATTGTTGTCTATTTGATCGTATCTCAATTATTCTAGTGCTTCATTCTAGTTTCTCTTAGGCGACTCATTATCTATTCGTTCTCGTGTATTCCACTCATTCATTCTAATTCTTACCGGTGTTTTATTGGAGACTTCTTCAAAGTTGTGCCTTTATCTATCTTCAATCTTTTTCAAGGAGAATAACTGGTATGCCAAATTTGTTGCTTGTCATCAATTTAACCCGATGAAGGATACACATAAAATAATTTCTATTCTTTTTCATCAAGGTGATTTCAGTCCTTCTTCCATAGTTTTTCATGATACCGATTCTGGATTTGGAGTGCTGTCATATTTTCTTTTCCGGAGTTCCAAGTTTTCTCAAGTATCTTGTTGCGAAACTTCATCTAAATCTTGCTAGGTCATAATCTTATTCTTTTCAACCTTCATTTCTTTTGTTCATTCTTTTGTGCCGGTGGTTGTTATCCTCGATTCATCATTTCATTTTATCAAGATCATGTTGTTCCCTTGCTGGTCCATTTAACCGCGGTGTTGGGAAATCTTTTCAAGTTCTTTCTATCTTATCAAGTTTTGTTTCGCTTTTATACCAACATGCTAGCCAAATTTATTTAGAATTCTTGCTTGTTTCTCATATCATTCTTCATCTCTTGCATCCTTCAAGGTTTGTTGATTTCACTCATTTGTTAAAAATACAACTAAGTTTTACCTATTCCTCTTTATCTTTCTCTTCTCATTCTAAGATCTCAGGTCAAGATCTCTTGTTAGTGGAGGAGAGTTGTAACAGCCCAGAACCGACGCTCCACAAGATTCCCTTTTCATTTTGTTATCGTCGTGTGATTTATTTGGTTGTCGAATCCGTCATTGCATCATTCGCATCATCTACAAAGCATCGACACTCTGTTGCCATCATTTTTCTAAACTTGGATCCGTTATTAGTTGCTGGTTCTCGCCATTGTTGTCCTTGACCGTTTCGTGTCCAACAACACGCACGCGCCCGTGACGGCTGTTTAAGATATCCCCCGATATGCCGATAAATCGGCCAATTTATCGCTTACCGGTGTGTGTCCGATAAGATGAATGTACCGCTAAGTTGACCGATATGACGATAAATCGGCTAATATGCCAATAAATCACGCAATTTACACCTTATCCTGGGTCGACCGATAAGTTTCCGATAAACGATATCCACAACATTTCCCATGACATCGTTAAATTATTGTTTTTTAAAGTGTGTATAAAATTTTCACAGAATGGGTTGAAAGTGTTGTGCGGCCTTGTTTTACTGTTGGTAGGCCGCGTGGCAAATTTCGTCGCATCCGGAGGTCGTTTGATACCTGAAATGTTAAACCTATAGCGACACTATAGCCGCTCAATTCTCAAACATTTTCGATATTTTTCAAAGCATGTCCCAGGCTGCAAACCTCCCTCTCTTCTTGGCCCAAAGAACCCTACACAGCCACCTATAACCCACCTAGCCATCCCCGTGACCAGTGACGTCCGATCGCAATCGGAGGCCTCGAATCAGTGCAAAACCTCAACCTCCCCTAAACCGAGTTACCCCGCTATATAATGAAGTTATCCTCATCCCTCGCTAACAGTGACATCCTGAGCTTTTGCTACAGTGATCACTGTAATTAAGCTACAGTGATGACTATGATCAAGAACAAATCATTTCGCTAGATTAGATATGATCAAGTTGAAATTCATATCTCATTTCAAATTCCACTTCAAAAGCCACTTGAATTTTATGGCAATAAAATAATTATTTAAACCGCATCGGAAAAATGTTGCACAATTGTGGAATAATCCAAAACAATTATTGTTAAGGAAAACAAGATCAACCTCGATGTTGGTGTGGACTCCATCAAAACAGAGTCATTATTGCATTTAAAACTGCTCTTAAATTCCATGGGAAAATCCAAAGAGATTCCAATGGGCCCAATTAATTTTTTGCGGTCATTCAAAATACTGTAAGATAATTGTTGGACCATGTCACACTTTTTTGCTATAGGGAATGGTTCCTGAAATAAAATAAAACATAAAATAATAAAAGAAAGCAGAACAAAAGATAAAAATGCCCTTGTGCACTTAGGCGTGGTGCTACAGGCTAGCCCGGCCCATCCCCACCAGCCTTTTTCCCACCTCTCGATAGAGGCAGGGGACGCCATGGCGCCAGTGTCGTCCACACGGGGATGCGCTCGTTGGTTAGCATTCAGCTACTCCCCTCGCGGATAAGGCCACCCCGGGCGCTCTCTCTCCCACTCCCGCAAACCCTAGGGCCATTAGCACCCTCTCTGTCCCCCTCCTCGCTCGCGTTCGAGCTCGGCTGAGTGCAACAATGGCTGCGCGGGGCTGAAGCACGTGGCCACGGCCGCTCCCACGCCTCCGTTCAATGTCCACGAGCTCCACAGCTACCACCTCTTCCTCCCCGAGTACTAGATCAAGGCCAGTGAGCTCACACGCCGCCGGCCGCACCCCTTCTTCTTCCTTGGATCCACGAGCTCACCGATGTCGATTCGCCGCACCCCTGCGCTCCCGTGCACTCAACAGGCCTCCTTGTGCCCCCTAGGTGAGTTGCGCATCATCTCACCTCCTCTAGCTAGCCGTGGCACCCTCTAGCTCCAATCCTCGTCAAGGTCGTGGTCGCCGTCACCGTGTACCTCACCCTCGTGGCCTCTGGCGCCGCAGCTTGCGTCTGAGCTTGCCACCGAGCTCTCGGAGCTCCCAATAGCCGAACGCGCGCACACACACAGCCTCCCGACACCTCTAGCCAGGCTTTCGCCCGGCCCCGTACTCCGGCCGCCGCCCGCGAGCTCGCCACCGATGAACCTGACCACCCCATCTCGGTAGACCTACACCATTCAATGCGGCTCGCTCCACTCGTTCGGACGAGCCCAACCACGCGCAAAATGGATCGCCGTAGCAATTTTTTCGGCCAAGTCTGGCGAGCTCCCGACGCGGAATGGCTGCCGGCGCGTCTCCGGCGCCACCGCTGACCTGGCCCGACTCGAGCCACCCCTTAGTGACCCTGCCCGTGGGTCTCGGACCCGAGTTGACTAGTTGACTTGGTCAACTGGCTGACTCGGTGTTGCCCATTCGCTAATGAGTGGGGCCCCACGCCCCGTGTCTATGACATGTGGGTCCATGCCCTTTTACTTAATTAAAGCTGTTAATTCATTATTTAGATAATTAAAACACTTATCTGTCAATGACTAGCAGGGCCCACAATCTAAGTAATTTTCCTAATTTAAAGTTAACCGTGTTAATTAGTTACAGGGGCTGACATGTGGGTCCTAGTGGACCCACCTGTCAGGTTTGACCCCGGTCAGCCCTTGTTGACTGCTGACGCCAGCAATACCTCATGATGACGTCCGCTTATACTATTCTGGATAATGATTGGATTTAAATAAATAACTAACTCCCATAAATTATTAAAACTTAGAAAAATCATATTTTTTAATGCGTAAGTCACATGAAAATAATTTATATATGAAAGTTGCTCAGAAAAATCCCACGAATCCGAATACGCTGTTCGTTCATCTGTCACGTGCCTCTAGCATGATGAACATGGACATTTTGCATTAGGTTCATCTGCTCGGTAATAGCCAAAGACCCGGGAAATATCGCGAGATATTTTCCCGCTTCGTTTGTAACGTTTAGTACTGCGTTAGGTCACCCCTTGATCAGTGCTTTACCTTGTAATGCTTTGTAATGCGTTTGTTTTCTCTGTTAGTTATTGTGTTTCCCCTCTGGTACTTCATTTCCGGTAGACCCCGAGACCGATGATGATCTCATGATCGACTACTTCCCGGTCGAGGATCCGTTTTTGTCTACACAGCAGCAAGGGAAGCAAACCCCCTTGATCATTCCTATATCCCCTATTCTTTCTTCCTCCAGCTTGCATTAGAATTTTTCTACTGTTCTAGTTAGCTCCTATATCTGATGCATAGCCTAATTTTGATGAACTGGTACTTTCAGTACCGCACTTTAAACTGTTTAGTATAGGTGGAGCAGTCATCCGTTCTAACCCCTTATCCAAGTTGATCCGCTTTGTCTTCAAGTCTCGATCCCTGATCGACGAGCCAGACCCGACACAACACTTACACCCCCTTAGTTGGACGACTCTATAGAGATACTATCAGGTACCGAGGGTGACACCTCGCGAAGTACTCAGGATGATATATCTGTAGTATAGCTAGTCGATCGTGGTTATGAGGGTGATTCCTCCTACACCACTCCCGATGATGTCTTTGTCGTACAGCCCCTCAAGTGTGGGACTCTCGAAGGTGATTCCTCTAAGCCCACCTGGACGGTTACATCGTTCGGGATCCAACGAGGTTGAGGCCTCAGATCCCCGTGATGTTACAACCACACAGTTACTTGACCATGTTACTGGGATCGTTGATGAATAGATGTTAGGCGGGTGGATTCCCGCGTGGATGAGTCGATGGCTTAACTAAAATGATAATGGATTTGGGTATTTGAGCTAGGTTGGTCGGAAGGCCTTATTACGCACTAACTGTCTGCATGGGAAGAATTATGGGTACTCGACGCCGCGGTATCAGCCAAAGCTCTTCAGACGTCAGCAATGGAGTGGCGCGCGCCCGAGTGGTCCCGAGATGCATCGCTCTTGTATTAAGGGGTGCTAGGACTGACATCGGCCGCCCTTGCATCGTGCAGGAGCGCAGAGGGCAAGTGGGCCCATGACCCCTTTGTACTTTGGAGTTAGACCGACGGGCTGGCCTCTCTGTCGAGCTTAGGTGGGGCTGTGACATGTCGATATTCCGAGGCCCGACATGACCCAGAAAAGTGTGTCCGGCCAGAGTGTTATCGAGTGCGTCGGGGAATATGTTGTGCACCCCTGCAGGGAAGAACTTATCTATTCGAATAGCCGTGTCCACGGTTACATGACGAGTTGGAGTTGTGCCCTGATCTTATACAACTACAATTGTTACTTAACTGGATTTGCTGCCCTGGGATTGCTTCCTCGCAGGGAGTCGAGGAAGGATCTTTGGACGTGACCTCATATTAATTGTGTTACCATGTTCTACTCTCGTCTATTGCTGCAAGGCCCTTGAAGATGCTAGTCTTCGATAGGACTAGGCCTTCTCTCCCTTTTCTTGCATTGCTGCAGCCAGTCCACATTTAAACCCCTTCTTTGATACTGATGCATAGTTAGCTTAGTTCTGATGTAAGTCTTGCGAGTACTTTGGATGAGAACTCACCGTTGCTTTGCTCCCCCTTTGTCCCCTTCATCCGTTGCTGCGACCAGATGATGGAGCCCAAGAGATGGAGTTTCCTGCCGACGCGTGCCACCCCGATGGTGACTTCTTCATGGAGGCCGCTGAAGACCAGGAGTAGTTTAGGAGGTTCCCAGGCAGGAGTCCTAGCCTCGTTCAATCGTGTTTCTTTTGTGCTAGCCTTCTCTAAGGCACCCCATGTTAAATGTGTGTACTGAGATATTGTTTCTTCCATTGACTCGTGTGTTTATCGAGCTTCTGTATTCTAGCCCTCGAGGCCCCTGGCTTGTAATATGAAGCTTGTATTGTTTTATTTGTGTCTAGAGTTGTGTTGTGATATCTTCCCGTGAGTCCTTGTGTCTCATCATACGCATTTGCGTGTATGATTAGCGTACGATTAAATCGAGGGCGTCACACTAACCCTAGCTGTTGGGGATATTACCCGTTGTATCACCCGCCTATGGGGCCGGGTCATGATTATCGCGGCTTAAGAGTGTACTCAAGATGGGCCTAGACGAACAACACCAAAGGTGCAAGGTGGCTATTCCAGCAAGTCATCTGACGGCTCTCTACTATGAAGGTGGTGGGTCAAGGCCCACGAGGTAGACGATATGTAGAGGATGACCATGCTTGAACGACAAGCGAGTTAGAGACATACCGGCTCACGAATCATAACGTGACCCAGATTTTTGTAAACCTAGGGTCTCGACCTGTATATAATGGCGAGTCTGTAGGGCCAATAGAGTGAGGTAACAATCGATCAGGAGCTAGGTAAGGTGAATCCGAAAGTTGTAATGGATTTCATCATCAATACACACAAAGCAGGACGTAGGGTTTTACCTTCGTCGGAGGGGCCGAACCTTGGTAAACTCGTTTCTCGTTCCCAATTACCCCCTTTGAGTCGCCACAGAGTTGCGATGGCCTCATCACTAAGTCCTTTCACGACGACATCTGCCGTGATAAAACCACGACAGTTGGTGCCCACCGTGGGGCCTGCGGACGGTGGAGTTGAGTTCTCGAAGGGATCCCTTCTAGGGTTTGGGACCTACGCAGTTGGTTTGATAACCAAGAGCCACTGCGGAAAGCGCTAGATCGACAATTCGAGCTGGGGTCTTCAGGATGATTCGATCAAATCTGGTTACCGGGTCCTCTTCAGCAAGATTCACGTCTTCATCAGTAAAATCGGTGCATCCATCCCGGAGCCGGACATGTGCACCAACATCATCGAGCCTGCTTAGCTTGCTTAGCCTGCCCTACGTCAGATAGGGCGATATCGCATCTTCGTCCGCTTCACGTAGGGGGTCAGCCTCTAGGATGAGCCGACAGTTGGTGGAGATACCCGTGTTAATTCTGAAAGTGACTCATCCATGGGAGACACAGAATTGATATTCCCTCTCTATGATGGGGGGCTTGGGGGTTTCCCCAAGGCAGCGATCTCCGAAGGACCTCAAGAGTCACCTCTCCAGGTCAGCATGTAGATGACAGGGGCCGCACCGGCTCAGGATCAGCCAGAAGCAGTCGCCGCTAGTGCAGCCGGCGGGTCTCGAAAAGACGCTGGCCCAAGCCATGATGGATTCGATGCGGGAGATGTCGAAACTCGTAACGACCAGAGTAACTGTTGAGAATCAGGAGGAAATCAACACAGAGCTAGCAAAGCTTCATGAGGAGATGGGCAAGGTACGGCGGGCGATTGATGTCGAAAACACCTGGATGACGGAACTTTAGGCTCAAATCAATGATGAGACGAAACGTTTGAAGGATGAGGCTTGGCAGCTAGAGCTTCGTCGAAATGCCTCAGATGTGGTGCACTAGAGAAGGCATCAGTGTCACCTTCCTACCAAGCTTAGCCCGGCTCGTTTGTTTGATAGCCCACACACGTCGGGTATGGAGCAGACCCCCCCGATAGACAGATGTACAGGTTGAGCCGGCTCACCCTCCACCTGCCAAGGTGCTGACTCAATGTTTTCGTACGCCGTAGGGCCACTTATCCAACCCCGTTGATAACACGCTGGCTGCTACATGAAACCTGGAGTCTCTCCCCATCCACAAAAACACCACGATCAAGGTGGAAGCCACGAGTGCCATCGAGATGCTAAAGACTGTAACAGCCGTGATCGGTTGCATTCCATGCCGCACACCGGCGGCACCAAGAGTCTCCATGAGTAGTCTCCGGCGGTTTCTAGAAGCGCTCGCCGACAACAGCCTCAAGACAACTCGCCCGTACCACAGATGTCAAACGCCCAAGCGCTTGTAAACGCGGCCCGTGCCGCTCGTTAGGCAGAAGCAGATGCGGCGGTAGGACTGGCAGCTCAGGTGGTTCCGACTTACGCCCAACCAGCGCCTGCATACACTGAATCGGGTGGTAGGACCGTAGGGGTCCCCTCCTTGTCTTTCGCTCTATGCAACGAACATATGCCTAAATATTTCAAAGATCCTCGCAAGGTGCCCAACTATACAACAGATCTTGAGCCGGCTGCGTGGATTGAGAGTTATGAGCTGGCTATGGACATGCTCGATGCTAGTGATGTAGTATGTGCCAAGTATCTCAGAATGATGTTGGAAGGGCCGGCTCGAACATGGTTGAAGAACCTACCGACCAATTATATCAACACTTGGGAGGAGTTGAAGGAGCAGTTTATAAAAAAATCAAGGGACCTGCAAGCGCCCAATGACGATTGTGGATCTACAACATTCTGTTCAACGCAGCGATGAGTCAGCTCACCACTGGACCCGCCAGGTTGCGGAAATCATCCATTTGTCACATGGCATCACGACATCTCAAGCCGTGCTAATCCTGGAAAAGAATTGCCACTTTCAACCTCTGGTTTTAAAGCTTGGCCGTTTGAAGCGAAAGGTGCAAGATATGGGCGAGTTGATGGACACCCTCACCAGATACGCTGAATCGGATGGCACGAAGGATGCTGACTCGGATGAGGACACACCTAGCGAGAGTAAGAAGGGAGATGGTACCAAGGGCCATTCTCAAAATCCTGGACGCAATGCTAAGTTGGGAATTCAAGGAAACAGAAGGCATCAAGACAGCGGGTCAGATTTTGTTGCTAACACCAATATTGGGTTCAGGAATCAGCCTCGAAATACCGGTGCGGTTCGAGGCTTTAGTGGAAGAAAACGCAAAATTACGAGGAGATGCTCAAGGTACTTTGCCCTAAGAATAGCACCGCAGATGCCCCGTCTACTCATTCTTGGCAAAATTCTTATGTGATGCATGAGTTTCGTCTCTAGGCTCCTAGGGATCACCAAGGGGGTAACAACGGTGGACACCTGGGTCAGTTTGGTTCTGGTCGGCCACGCGGTGGCTCATCTAGCGGGTTCCCAGGATCTGGCTCTCATGGGCAGGGGCGGCTCAAGCAACCGCAATGGACAACACTCTGGCCAAAATAACCAGCAACATAATAATAAGGGCATATTCTAGAGCAACCTAAAAAATTGAGTAGTGGTCAGTACCATGTCTTCACCACCAACACCTACACGAGGGATAAGAAAGTCAAGGAGAGGGCGATCAATATGGCCGAGCCACCAGTTCCAACATATCTCGATTGGTCAGAGCAGCCTATCACTTGGAGTAGGGAGCATCACCCACCATGGGTTGATAACCCCGGTGACATGGCACTGGTGGTGGCGCCTCAGGTTGGGGGATACACCCTCCCGAAGGTTCTCATGGATAGAGGGAGCAACCTGAGTATCCTATACTATGACACCTTTCGGCGAATGAATTTTTCGGAGGATGAACTGATGCCTTCAACGACAGTCGTCAACGACATAGTCCCGGGTAAGTCGGCATACCAGTCGGGCAGCTCAAATTAAATGTTTCTTTCGATGACGAGTCCAATTATAGGAGTGAGGCTCTGATGTTTGAGGTGGTCAAAATCAAGAGTCCTTACCATGTGTTGTTTGGACGACCGGCTTACTCCCGCTTCATGGCACAACCTTACTATGTACATCTCAAGCTCAAAATGTCGGGTCTTCAGGGTACCATCACAATCGATGGTAATCGAAAGATAGCTCAAGAACGCGAGGAAGGAGACGCTGCATATGCTGAGTCAGCGTGCGCGGCAGAAGAGTTGAAATTTCACAGGGCCAATGTTGACCTACTATTGATGCTGAGCCGGCTCCCAAGAAACCTACTGTTGATGCTGAGCCGCCTCTCAAGTTCCAACAGATGGACGATACCAAGCAAGTAGACTTCACCCCGGGCGACTCTTCTAAGCAATTTACTATTCGGACCGTCTTGGATCGCTAATAGGAAAGCGCACCCATCCAATTCTTCCGTGAGAATTGTGACATCTTTGCATGGAAGTGTTCTTACATTCCTGGAGTGTCGAGAGAATTCTCTGAGCACCACCTTAATGTGGATCAAAAGATGAAACCAGTTCGACAATAGCTCCGCCATTTTATTGAGGAGAGATGTAAGACTATTGGGGAACAAGTCGCCCAGCTCCTAGATGCCGGGTTCATCACCGAAGTTTTCCATCCAGAATGGTTGGCTAACCCAGTCTTATTTGTGAAAAAGAATGGCACCTTCTGCATGTGTATCGATTACACCGATCTCAACAAATCTTGTCCGAAGGATCCTTTTCCTCTCCTCCATATCGATCAAATCATTGAATCTACGATGGGTTCTGAGCGCTTATGTTTTCCGGATGCATACTGAGGTTACCACCAGATCAAGATGGCTAAGGAGGATCAGGAGAAGACGACTTTCATAACCCCTTTTGGCGCTTTCTCTTATGTCTCTATGCCCTTTGGGCTTAAGAGCGTGGAGACGACTTATCAACCCTGCATCCAGAATTGTTTGCATAGTCAGATTCGGGGCAATGTTCATGCATATGTTGATAACATCATGGTGAAATATCAGAAGAAGGAGACACTCTTGGAAGATCTCAAGAAGACATTCGACAATCTTTGAGTGTACCAGATGAAGCTTAACCTGGCCAAGTGTGTTTTTGGTGTTCCAGCACGCAAGCTACTAGCTTTTCTGATGACCGAGCAGGGCATTGAGGCTAACCCGGATAAGATCAAGGAAATCACTTCACTTGGTAAGCCGATCAATATCAATCACGTCTAGCGCATGGCAGGTCATATCGTGGCACTGAGCCGGTTCATAAGCCGCCTTGGTAAGAAGGCAATTCATCTTTATCAACTACTCAAGAAGACGGATGATTTCATCTGGACAGATGCATCCAATGAAGCTTTCGAAGCCCTCAAAAGATAGTTGGTTGAGCCGCTCATTTTAGCTGTCCCGACTGACAAAGATCCCATGCTCCTCTACATCGCTGCTCATCCTAAGGCGGTAAGTGTTGCAGTTGTCGTTGAGTGCAAGGAAGAGGGTAAGGAATATCCGGTTCATCGGCCAGTGTATTTTTTTAGTGAAGTGCTAACCTTGTCCAAGGAACGGTACCCACATTGGGAAAAGCTGGTCTTTGGATTTTTTATGGAAAGCCAGAAGCCGAAGCACTATTTTCAGGAGCATCCAATCACTCTGGTTAGTTCAGCTCCGATTGGGGACATCATACAGAACAGATAGGCCACGGGCCGTATTGCTAAGTGGGAAACTGAACTTGGTCCCCATCATTTGAAGTACGTGCCTCGTACAACCATCGAGTCCCAAGCGCTAGTAGATTTCATCAACGATTGGACTGAGCTTCAACTCCCAAAGGATAGGATGGACAACACATACTGGACTATACATTTGATGGCCCCAAGCAATTTGAAGGATCGAGGGCTAGAGTAGTGTTCTCTTCTCCAAAGGGTGACAAGTTCTGTTATGTTCTACGACTTATGTTCCCATGTACCAACAATGCGGCTGAGTATGAGGCTCTCTTACATGGTCTTAAGATAGCTAAGGAGATGAGACTTAGCCGGGTCAGATGCTTGGGCGACTCAGACTTGGTTGCTCAACAGGTGTCTGGAACCTGGGATTCAAAGGACCCCTTGATGGCGGCTTACAGAAGGGCAGTCTCTGATGTGTTAGGTCATTTTCATGGCTATCATGTTAATCACATTGTTGAACGACACAATGAGGCGGCTGATGCATTGTCATGACTTGGAACTCAACGCAAGCCAGTACACCTAATGTTTTCATGGATGTCCTCCACAACCCCTCGGTCAAGTTACCAACTTAGGAAGATATATGAATCCCTGGCCCGGAACTACAGTTGGTGGAGGCCCTACGGACGACCCCTGATTGGACGGTGACGTATTTTGCTTATCTCACTCGAGGGGAGCTCCCGGTAAAAGAACTTGTCGCTTGCCTGATAATACGACGATGCAAATCCATGGTTATTCATCAGGGCGAGTTGTACAAGATAAGTGTTAGCGGTGTTTTTCAATGCTGTGTTTCCCCTGAGGAAGGTCGAGAGATCCTTAACAAGATTCACGCTGGCCACTATAGCCACCATGCTGGCTCACGATCTTTGGTCTCCAAAGCCTTTCGACATGGTTTTTGTTGGTTGACGGTTCATGCAGATGCAAAGGACATAGTGCGCAAGTGTGATGGGTGTCAAAAGTTTGGCCGTCAGGTTCATGTGACGGCTCAAGAGTTGCGCATGATCCCAATCACATGGCCTTTTGTGGCTGGAGGCTTGATATGGTCGACCTGTTCAAGATGTCTTCCAACAAAAAGACCCATCTGCTGGTGGCGGTTGACAAATTTACGAAGTGGGTTTAGGTGGAGCTTGTCAACAATTGTGAAGAAGAGACATCAGTCAAGTTTCTAAAGAAGCTAATTTTTCATTTTGGCTATCCTCATAGTATTATCACTGATAATGGCACCAATTTATCAAAAGGCGTCATGTAGCATTTTTGCAAGTAGGAGCATATCCGGGTTGATGTGTCTGCAGTAGCGCATCCATAGTCCAATGGATAGGCCGAGCGAGCTAATCAAGAGATTTTGCGTGGGATCAAGCCCCGACTCATGGTTCCCTTGCAGGATACTCCAGGGTGCTGGGTTAAGGAGCTTCCCGCAGTGCTTTGGAGCATCACGACAATGTCAAACAGATCCACTCGTTACACGCCCTTTTTCCTCGTCTACGGAGCTGAGGCAGTTTTACCAAGTGATATATGACATGATTCTCTTCGAGTCGCCGCTTATGTTGAAGCAGACAACGAGCAGGCACGTCAGGATTCCTTGGACGCCTTAGAGGAAGAGCGTGAGTTGGTAGCAGCACGATCAGCCATATTTCAGCAAGACCTACATCGCTATCACAGCCGTAGGGTTAAGAGCCGGATCTTTCACGAGGGCGACTTAGTGCTTTGACTGATTCAGGAACATATAGGCATGCACAAGTTGTCACAACCATGGGAAGGTTCATTCCTCGTTAGCAAAAGTCTTCATAATGGCTCATACTATCTATTAGACCTTCGTCCAGATAAGACAACTTCAGACGAGGAGACAACCCAGCCAAGGAACACTGCTCACCTTCGGCCTTATTATACTTTGAGCCGGCACCCACGAAATTCATGGTTCTTGCCGTTTCAGCCTATATAAGGAGCATGAGTCGTTATTGTTTTTTTCCTAAGCCTCCCAAGAGAATGAACTGCCATTAGGAGGTCACTCAAACATGGACACTATTAGTATCAAAGAGGATGAGCCTCCACGCTGCGATCATTTAAGCATGGATGCTCATAAGCCAAAGAGGAACAGTTGCCACGATGCATGGTTCAAACATAGACGCCAATTGTGGTCAGGAGTATCATGCCGGCTTATCTCGGGTCTACTAGTACCCACATAGTTTAGCAGTAATAGCATTGTCTTATGCAATCCTATGCTTGGTTCTTTCCTGGTCATGGGTCACTTGGGGGCTTCCAACTCATTGAGTTTAGCTTTCTCACCCTCTTGGTATGCGAAAAATTACCGCATTACAATAGTTACACTTGACTGTATGTTTGAGTGACTCCCCTTATTTGCCCCGTGTACTCTTGGCGAGTCAATCCATTGTGGACCCTGAACTTACCAAGGTTAAAACATTGAGGTGTCGTGTGAGAGATGGCATATGGAAGATAGACAAATCATGCTTTCATGGAACCCACACTAGTAGAAAACAGGGTATTGAGCCAACCACATTTGACCCGAATTGGATATAAACCGGTTCTAAAGGGTCTGTCCGCTGGGCCCCCTCCCTGCAGCAAATGGCCGCAAGGCCTTTAGGACCGGGTTGTAACACAAACCGGTCCTAAAGGTTTTTGGACCATTTGCTGCAGGGAGGGGGGCCCAGTGGACAAACCCTTTAGAACCGGTTTGTATCACAAACTGGTGCTAAAGGTTTTCTCATTTTTGCAGCAACTGCGGGGCCCCGCTGTCACACCCTTTAGCACCGGTTTTTAACACAAACCGGTCCTAAAGCCCTCCCCTATATTCCACCCCGAGCTCAGCTCCATTTTTTCCAGCTCGAGCTCAACTCCATTTTTGCTCTCTCCTTCCTCTTGGGAGCTCCTTCCTCGTGTTTCCTAACGCGGCCCCAAGGCCACCGACTCCTCCAGGTACAAATGCACTACCTCCAACAATTACTGAATGTTGCACCACATGTAAGCCTATTTTTAATAGTTTTTTCACTTTCGTACAGAGAATGCACGACCTCCAAGTCCACCCCCCAACGCACCTCCAAGTCCACCCCACAACGAAGATTGGGAGCCCGAGGCCGAGATTCCATCGCCCGTGCACTCCAGTGAGCCGACGGATGCGCCCACTACGGGTACGGCAAAGCGGAAGCTGCAGTTCAGAAGAAACGGGACTCCTCCCAAGAAGAGAGAAAGGAAACCCAAGAAAGTCAAGACTCCCCCGAAGTTACCAGGACTGATGACTCTGGAGGAACTAGACGAGGCCGTGAAAGCCAAAAACAAAGCATGGTTCGCACGGTTTCCCCTGAAGCCCCCTCCAGACATCTAGTAGGAAACTCCGAAGAACGTACCAAAGTGGAAAATTGAGCGCACCATCGACAACTTATATTATCCTGAACCGCCGCCACAGCTGCCCCTTTCAGACTATGAACGGTACATTGAAAATATGCACACCGCACAGATGAAGCAGGCGGAGCAGATGAAACAGGCGGAGCAGACGAAATGTGGGAAACAAGTTCCCCAGCTCGGACAACAAGAAGCACAGTCAATTGCCCCGCTCAAGGTGTTATCTGACCAGGCTTCACTGTCCGGTCCACGCATGGGCGACGTAGGTTACGCTATTGCTGATGTGGTATATAAATATAAGCCCGAGCACCCTCTGGTCGAAAATCCTAGTGCTCTAACAACCCAACTATGGAATTTACATGTTTGGTACTTGGAGGCCACAAGGCAAAAGAGAGACTGTATCATGGCGGCAGTTCAGGATCAACACTACTTCGGAGAGTGCGGTGTGGAGGTTGGGTTCGATGATTTTTTCCAGATGTACAATCAACGTGCCCTCGACAAAGCTATCGTCCATTGCTACTGTTTGTAAGTGATTTATTTGTGTAATTTAATTATTTAGTTAAGCTCACGTTCATTGCCCGTATAATTATCACTCACGAGACATTCTTTTTGTACGCTACTATGCAGAATGAAGATTCGTGAATGCAGGCTGGCAGGAATCTGGGACTTTGGGTTCATTGACCCGTATTCGTTTCATCAAGAGACAATAGAAAAGTTCAACAAGGATACACCGGATGATTTGCTAAGGTTTTTGAAGCGACAAAGTACCAAAAAAGAAATACTTTGGCCCTACGGATTCAAGTGAGTGTTACTGTCTTGTACACATTCCATTTTGCTTACCTGATGTTAAGTGTAATTCATGAGTATGCATGACTGCGTGTGTACACGTGCGTAGGTCCCACTTCATATTGTTCATCATTAGAATCGATCAAGGACAAGTTGAAGTCTGGGACCCGTTAACCTGGGACGCTGACACATGGAAGAGCGCGCGTCAGATGCTTCAAAGGTATATATATATATCGGCCTCTTTCGTTCATCGGCCTCTTTTTCTTTCATTTCCTGATATCAAGTAAGTAATAATTAACTCTTGTATTCATTTTTCTTTGTCGGCCAGGGTTTGGCAAATGTTCATCAAGGAAGAACCCGGTACATGGGCAGACAAGCTCCACTTTCAGATTAACAAAGTAAGTAGTACTACGTACCCTGGTTTCAATACCATTACCATTCTCTTGATTATTATTAATTTGACTGAATTATGTTCTCGTATATAGGACGTCCCGCAACAACCACCGGGCACTGATTATGGTGGATACTACGTTTGCGAGTACATTCACAGGATTGTCAATGAGAAATCCCGTACTTCCAGAAATCTAGAGGTACATAACCGGATCTTCACAACTTTATTTATGTTGCCATCAATTATGTTTAGTTTTGTTCATAACTTAATTGTTTTCATCTACTTCTTTTAAAGCTGCAACGAAAGCGGGCGATGCTCAAACCAATCCAACGTTGCAAGGCAGTTGCAGAGGAATTGGCAGGATTTCTCCTCACGCAAGTCATAGATGAAGGCGGAGAATTTTTCCATCCTATGAACCAATAGCCAGCTCCCTTCTCTATGCAAGTATAAAGCTATAGGAAACGAACTTCAAAATATGTAATGATAATCGGTCGAGTACTTTGTGTTCATGTATATATGTACTTTTATTTGGTGCATCAACATTTAACCGCAAACACGGAATCGGAAACACTTAACCGCAAACACGGAATCGGTGTTTCCGGATACGTGTTTCCGATTACGTGTTTCCGATTCCGTGTTCGTAAAAAACGGAACACGGACACACGGAATAGGAAACACGGAATCGGAAAGACGTAAACGGAAATACGGAACCGGAAAGACGTAAACGGAAATACGGAACCGGAAACACGTAAACGGAAACCCTGAAAATACGGAACACGGAAACACCGAAATACGGAATCGGAAACCCTGAAAAGAAAAGGAAAAAAAAAGAAAAAAAAGCATTAGGACCGGTTGGTGTTACCAACCGGTTCTAAAGGTCCTCCGCCTGCGCACTCTTCGGCGCCCACGTGGAGGCCTTTAGCACCGGTTTGTAAGAGACCGGTGCTAAAGGGGGGGGGGCCTTTAGTCCCGGATACGTAGCACCGGATGTGTATCCGGGTCCAAAGACCCTTACCAACCGGTTCTAATACCCGTTTCTCCACTAGTGCCACTTCACTAAAGCCTGACCTGAGCCTCATCTGCGAGTCTAAATTATAAAAGGTTATTGCAAAAAGCTATCTTAGGGTATGACTAGAGCCTTGCGAGCTCATCTCCCTACTGTGTCTCACTTAGCCGGCTTATTTAAAATAATTTGATGCCATACTGTGGTGTTACCTTTTCCAGGGAAGGATTCAATATTTTACACCAGCTCATGCAAAGTATTTTGGTTATGAAGCCATTATTTTGGTTATGAAGCCATTACTTTACAAATTTATGAAAGGTGGCTTATAATAAGGGGATGCAAAACTCCAGCATGCACGAAGGCATGATGCCAAATAACAGTCTTTACATCTAAAGTTATTACAAGGCTACATGGAGCCCAAGTCTTTCAATAATCGATACACTAACCTGGTTGAAAGTTCATCTGGGTAATTAGATGCTTCCGGGTCAGCCTTGGGCACACCTTTTTGTTCAAGACGCCTCCAGGTTATCCTGCGCCTAGCCTTCTGGGTCCTGGATCTGGAGGTCACCCATATCCCAGTTGCAATGGATTAAAGCATGGAATTCAGCTTCTTCATTTACGATGGGGGACGGGTCAACATGAGGGGAGAAAAGATACTTGCGGCACTGAGGAGTTAGATCCACTGGTTCAAAAGTGGGTGGCTGCACACGTTTGTTGTTTTCATCATAAGCCGCGTGATATGTCTTCAGATCAGCACCTTCGGCCAGTTGACTAGTTGGCATGCGAGACACCCTTATGCAACGGGTGTAATCTTCCTGGGTGAACTCTGATCTGTCTTCTTTATATTCAGGAAACCCGCCAGCTATCTCATCCGGGATAAGTTCTGGGGCATAAGCCAAAGCCCGGCTCAGAGCAGTGATCACCCCTTTACGAGAAGCCGATTTCTTCAATTCTTCAATTTGTTTGGGCATGGTCGAAAGGTGCCTCATCATATCGCTAATGAACTTCACCAGGTCTTTGTCTCCCATCACAACCTCGATGGTGAACAAACCGCCAACATAGAGTTGCTTCGATAAAGTATACAAAGTCTTCACCTTAAATACACAGTTGTTTTGAAGGTTGGCAGATCGAGGGCTTGCAAATAAGTCAAGAATATAAGTCGCCCGGCGGGTCATGTTTTCTACAAAGATTGAGAATGGAAGTCATGCAAACAACAACTTACCAAAAAATAGTCGTGGTCATCCTAGAGATATGTCATTTGAGACTAATTAACTCTTCAGTAACCAGCTTCAATTGACCCTTGGTGTATTCCACGCGTTTAGCGAAGGCGGTTTGTAAGTTTCGACACCTGCTTTATATGTTGTGAACTCATCTTTGATCTTCTCAATTTCTTCTAAGGATATCCGAACTTTCTCCTCAGATTGAGCTTTGGCGTCTTGTTGTTCTTCCAGACTTTTCTTCATTTCCCTTAAATCTGCATCGACCTAGTTCAAAGTTTCCTATACAATAAAAAGACAAGGTGGATATTTGTCAAATTCTGAGCTGCCAACATGGTCTATACAAGATTTTTTGAGACTTCCATGAAGATTGATATCAAGTTTCAAGCAAATTGAAAGGAATATACTTGACACTTGGGAGGTAATGCATACCAGGTTTTACAACCATGTATACTACGTGAAGATCCGACTCATCTTTAAAAAGATGATTCGGCCCTTGGGGGCTACAGGTCGAAATTCCACAAATAAGAATGACGAAGACCCGACTCATATTTAAATAGATGATTCGGCCCTTGGGGGCTATAGATCGAAATTTCACAAATAAGAATGATGAAGACACGACTCATCTTCAAGAACATGGCTCATCCCTTGGGGGATACAGGTCACTTCTTCTTCTTCACCATTTTGTCAAGACCCGACTCATCTTCAAGAAGATGACTCGGCCCTTGGGGGCTACAGGTTGCTTCCTTACAAGTTCCTCAAGACCCGACTCATCTTCAAGAAGATGACCCGACCCATGGGGGCTATGTAAGGATATATAGAGTACATGATTCACTACAGGAATGTGAGTATTTACCGTCTGCCATGGATGATGGCAAAGGGGGGGAATCCCGGACGGCAAAGGCTTTGCCATCCGTCAGCTGACGACAAACTAGACGGCAAAAAAATATCCGGTGAAGAGGTTATTTGTCGTCTACTTTTGTAAGGCGGACAACAAAGAATCTTTGCCATGAGGGGGCAGACGGCAAATAAAATAGGACGGCAGATCCACAAACGCTCCTGTCAAGTGCTAACGGCAGGCTTCTCCTCTTTGCCGTCTGCCCTACCCTCTTTGTCGTCAGCAATGTTTGAGGCCGACGGCAAAGAGGGGCACCAAACCCCTCTCTCCCTCCCTTCTTTGCCGTCAGCCCTCCTCCCTTTGCCATCTGCCCTCCTCTCTTTGCCGTCAGCCATGTTTGTGGCCGACGGCAAAGGGGGCACCCAGCCCCTCTCTACCTCCACCTTTGCACCCAGCCCCTCCCCCCTTTGCCGTCTGCCCTCCTCCCTCTGCCGTCAGCCATGTTTGTGGCCAACGACAAAGGGGGCACCCAGCCCCTCTCTCCCTCCTCCTTTACACCAAGCCCCTCCCCCCTTTGTCGTCTGCCCTATGGTCTTTGTCGTCAGTGGGCGGACGGCAAAGGCTCAAAACAGCCACTGTTATTTTATTTTCTATTATATCCAGCAATTTTCACAATAATCAGGATATATATATATTTGACAGAAATAAATTTGTTTCCATACTCATAACCATATTAAAATAACTTTCATCCATAGTACATACGTATTATGCAAGTTGCATCCATACCAAACCATATATTACACCAGTTTCATCCATGCATATACAAAGTTTCACATATATCCATATACTAAAATAGTTTCAATACAAGTTTCCGTGAAGCCATGATACAAGAAACCATATTCAAGCATTCCATCAATATAATCCAAGCTACCCGTGAAGTGAATGTAATCTCCAAAATGAGAAATAGGAAAGTTAGAAGAAGAATACTAGATGAAGAAGAGAAGTATAGGTTATTTCGGAGAGAACTTAGCTAAGTATAGGCCATTTAATAGCTAAGTTAGGTGGAATAGGTCATCTTGGAGCTACTTGGCATTATTATGTCATTTAGGAGAGAACTTAGCTAAGTATAGGTCATTCTAGAGCTAACTTGGATAAAATATGTCATTTTGTAGCCAACTATAATTATTAATCCATTTTGACCTTATTATGTCATTTTGGAGCTAAATTAGTCATTTTAATGATCTAACCAAGGTTCTTATGATTTTTTTACCTAACTAAGCTAATTATGTCATTTTGGAGGATAATTAGGTAAGTATAGGTCATTTTTTATTAAATAGGCCATTATGAGCTTATTATGTCATTTTGGAGCTATATTAGTCATTTTAATGAGCTAACCAAGGTTCTTATGATGTTTTTACTTAACTAAGCTAATTATGTCATTTTGGAGGACAATTAGCTAAATATGTCTATGTTGGGGAAAATAAGCTACGTAGAAGAAGAAAGAGAAGAAGCAAGAAGAGAAGAAGAAGGAGAAGAAAAAGAAGAAGGAGGAGGAGGAGAAGGAGAAGGAGAAGGAAGAGGAGAAGAAGAAGAAAAGAAGAAGGAGAAGAAGAAGGAAAAGAAGGATGAGAGAAGAAGAAGGAGGATAACATACCATTATCGTCATCACGACGGTGAAGCATGGTGGCTCTTGCTTGTTTCACCTGGAGAAGGCTGCCCTCGAGAAGGCTCCACTGTAGAAGGATCGTGCGATGCATTTCGGGAGATATTCTGCAAAAAACATCATTTACAATGTGTCGTTAGCATGATGACACTCTTAAGATCACTGCATTGAAATCAAACTCACCGTCCCCGCCATGTTAATGACTGGCATCACAGGAGGGACTTTGCCGGACTTCTCGCATATAGACTGTACATTTGGTTTCGACAAGTCAAACTTTTTAGTTATTAATGAAACGGACATGAAAATGCAAGATTTGAAATAATATGAAGAAGAAACTTACCACGAAGAGCTTGTATATGGCCCTGTTAGACGCATATTTCCGTGCCCTCTCCGCCTCCACCAATGCAGTCGTCCTCTCCTCCAGCTCCTTCATCTCCTTATCCTTCTCCGCCAAAACCGCCTACATTGCCTCTCTCTCTTTCAGAATAGCAGCTTGCAACACAACTCATTGTTAGCATTGTAATCATATTGGTTCCAACGCACAACATAATGCGGAAAGATAGTTGAGTCCATTAAACTAACTTCCATGGCGAGCTCGAATGGCCGTGGACGAGGTGTTATATCAGGACAGGAGCTCGTTTGGCGTGCCTTTATCTGCCGGAGAGTGCTAGGACAACGCATAAGGCCATCTCCAACAGCGATCGAGCCATGGGGCCTCCCGTTGCCAGCTATCAACACCAGCTCTGGATCAATAGGCCCCTCGCTCGGGTTAAAGTCCTCCCCTTTCCCCGCCTTCCCATGATCTCTATACTTCACGAGCTTGTGGTGGGAGGAGATGTTGGTGAAGTTTTCTGGATGCTCGAGGTCAGACTCAGAGAATGCATTGACCTTCTTGTACGAGGCAGTATGGGCCATCGCATACAGGTCATACATCTGTGGCACCTCCGTCTTACTGTGACGCGCCTAAAAGAGAGAGAGAGGAAAATTGTATTAGTAAAGGGCTCAGGATAGCATTAAGAATGAATTGCATGAGGCATGAAGCAAACCACATACCCAGTTCTCGCCAAATTGGATTAAGTTGATGCTCCCTTGATGGTGTGGCACACCAACCATTTTGCCACACCTCTCCTTGGCGTTGTTGTGGCAGGCCTCCCACGTTTCGGAGCACCACTGATCCACCAAGGCCTCCCAACAATCCATCTTATCCACACACCATCTCGGGGGCACCTAAGTTAATAAAGAGATATTTGAGCCTGTAAGAACCAAATCAAGGAAACTAACTACAAAGCCTTAATAATATGTAATTACCTTCATGTAATGCTCCTTCTCCATCTTAGAATCGCGACACTTCGCCTTGTCCTTCCTAATACACCGCGAGGCATAGTAGTCTCGAACAGCCTGCACCCGAGCCTCGTGCCGAAAGTTTTGAAGTAGGCGACGACATTCGGTTTCGATAACCTTTGTCGCGTCCTCCTCATGTCCCTCCTCACACCTGTAGTAGGTCTACAAATAAGACAACACCAATTAGTACAATAACTAGCTATGGTTGATTTATAATTGTGTCAAGGAGAAATTACCCAGAACTGTCGGATCACCATGTCGGCCCTCGTGTGGCACAAAACACCGTCGATCTCCACCTCCGGCGGGGCCGGGGCACCCAAGTAGTGCTCCCAGGTCATTCGTACCTCTCGTACCCGACCGTGCAACGTAACAAACCCCGGGAAGTTTTGAGGGAAAAGCACAGCAAGGACGTTGTTGAGCTTGCGGACACCCTTGGCAACAATCCAACCCCTGCAGTATGACAACTTAAAGCCAAAACATTACATAGTTGAGAAAACGTGAAGGCAGAAGGTTAAATAAGAGTAAATTAACTTACTTGTCCCCATTTGGCTTAATCGACCACTGATACGTCCATTTTGCATCATGCTTTCATGTTTATACTTATTGCTTTATGGGCTGTTATATTACTTTGTGGTACCATATTTATGCATTTTCGCTCTTATTTTGCAAGGTTTATTTGAAGAGGGAGAATTCAGGCAGCTGGAATTCTGGACTGGAAAAGGAGCAAATCTTAGTCCGCTATTCTGCACATCTCCAAATGCCCTGAAAAGTTACGTGGATTTTTTTGGGATTATATAAAACATACTGGGCGAAAGAAGTACCAGAGGGGGGGTTGCCAGGGCTCCACAAGCCCTGCTACCGCCACCCCCTGGTGGCGGAGGGCAAGCTTGTGGTCTCCCTGACGGCCCACTAGCCCCCTCTTTTGCTATATGAAGGGTTTCGTTCCAAAAAAAAATCAATCGGGAGCTTTTTCGTGGTTTCGCCGCCGCCACGAGGCGGAACTTGAGCAGATCCAATCTAGAGCTCCGGCAGGACGATCCTGCCGGGGAAACTTCCCTCCTGGAGGGGGAAATTGTCGCCATCGTCATCACCAACACTCCTCTCGTCGGAGGGGAGGCATCTTCATCAACATCTTCATCAGCACCATCTCCTCTCCAATCCCTAGTTCATCTCTTGTAACCACTCTTCGTCTTGCGACTCCGATTGGTACTTGTAAGGTTACTAGTAGAGTTGATTACTCTTTGTAGTTGATGCTAGTTGGATTACTTGGTGGAAGAGTTTATGTTCAGATCCTTGATGCTATTCATTACACCTCTGATCATGATTATGATTGTGCTTTGTGAGTAGTTACTTTTGTTCCTGAGGACATGGGATAAGTCATGCTGATAATAGTCATGTGAATTTGATATTCGTTCACTATTTTGATATGTTGTATGTTGTTTTTTCCTCTAGTGGTGTTATGTGAATGTCGACTACATAACACTTCACCATATTTGGGCCTAGAGGAAGGCATTGGGGAGTAGTAAGTAGATGATGGGTTGCTGGAGTGACACAAGCTTAAACCCCAGTCTATGCGTTGCTTCGTGAGGGGCTGATTTGGATCGACTAGTTTAATGCTATGGTTAGACGTTGTCTTAATTCTTATTTTGTAGTTGCGGATGCTTGCGAGAGAGGTTAATCATAAGTGGGATGCTTGTCCAAGTAAGGGCAGTACCCAAGCGCCGGTCCACCCACATATCTAACTATCAAAGTAACGAACGCGAATCATATGAACATGATGAAACTAGCATGACAGAAATTCCCGTGTGTCCTCAGGAACGTTTTTCCTCCTATAAGACTTTGTTCAGGCTTGTCCCTTGCTACAAAAGGGATTGTGCCACTTTCTGCACCATTGCTACTACTTGTTACTTGTTACTTTTTGCTTGCTACGTTTCACCTTGCTACACAATCACTTGTTACCGCTACTATCAGTGCTTGCAGTTATTACCTTACTGAAATACGTTTACCAGAGCCTTCTGGTCCTCGTTGGGTTCGACACTCTTACTTATCGAAAGGACTACGATTGATCCCCTATACTTGTGGGTCATCAAGGCTCTTTTCTGGCGCCGTTGCCGGGGATCGAACGCCTTTGGTAAGTGGAAAATGGTAAGGAAACATTTTTGTACTGTGCTGAAATTTATTGTCACTTGTCACTATGGAAACTGTTCCTTTGAGGAGTTTGTTCGGGGTATCTTCACCACGAACGGAAGCACGAGGAGTTGTTCCTCAACCTGAGGTACCTACTGAAAATATATTTTATGAAATTCCTTTGGGTATGCTTGAGAAACTGCTGGCTAATCCTTTCATAGGAGATGGATCTTCACATCGAGACTTGCATCTGATTCATGTAGATGAAGTTTGTGGTTTATTTAAGCTTTCAGGTTTTCCCGAGGATGAGGTAAAGAAGAAAGTCTTTCCTTTATCTTTGAAGGATAAGGCGTTGACATGGTATAGGCTATGTGATGATAGTGGATCATGGGGCTACAATCTGTTGAAATTGGAATTTCATCAAAAGTTCTATCCTATGCATTTAGTACATCGTGATCGGAAATTTATTTATAACTTTTGGCCTCATGACAGGGAAAGCATGGCTCAAGCTTGGGGGAGGCTTAAATCAATGCTATATTCATGCCCCAATCATGAGATCTCGAGAGAAATTATCACTCGAAACTTTTATGCTCGGCTTTCTCATGAAGATCGTACCATGCTTGACACTTCTTGTACCGGTTCTTTTATGAAGAAGGATATTGACCACAAGTGGAATTTATTGGAGAGAATCAAACGTAACTCTGAAGATTGGGAGCTGGAGGAAGGTAAGGAGTCAGGTATGAATTTCCAGTTTGATTGCGTTAAATCTTTTGTTGAGACAAACACTTCGAGAGATTTTAGCGCTAAGTATGGACTTGACTCTGAGATAGTAGCTTCTCTATGAGAATCTTTTGCTGCTCATGTTGATCTTCCCAAAGAGAAGTGGTTTAAATATCATCCTCCTGTAGAAAGCAACATAGCCAAAACTAATCTAATTGAGGAGAAAGTCATTGCTTTTAGTGATCCTGTTGTTCCTTGTGCTTACACTAAGAAACCACCGTACCCTGCTAGGATAAAGGATTATTCTAAAGTTCCAACTATGATACGTAGGGGTTACATTAGACCACTTGCACACCCTGAGGAGATTAGAGTTGAACCTAGTGTTGCCATTATCAAAGATCTCTTAGCCGAAGACATAGATGGGCATGTTATCAAATTCTGTGAGGACTCCGCTAGAATTGCTAAACCTCGCGCGAAAGACAAATATGGACCTATAGTTGGCCTGCCCGTTGTTTCTGTCAAGATAGGAGATCACTGTTACCTTGGTTTATGTGATATGGGAGCTAGTGTTAGTGCAATACCCCGTTCTCTATATGATGAAATCAAAGATGAGATTGCACCTGCTGAGTTACCACCTATTGATATCACTATTACGCTAGCTAATAGAGACACTATCTGTCCTGTGGGAATTGTGAGAGACGCAGAAGTCCTGTGTGGTAAGACGAAGTATCCTACTAATTTCCTCATCCTTGGTACTGCACAAGATAGCTTTTGTCCCATGATATTTGGTAGACACTTTCTCAACACTGTCAATGCTCACATTGATTGCATTAAGAAGACTGTCACAGTTAGTTTCGAGGGTGTGTCTCATGAATTTAACTTCTCCAAGTTTGGAAGAAAACCCCATGAAAAGGAGTCGTCTGGTAGGGATGAAATCATTGCTCTTGCCTCTATTGCAGTACCTCCTATGGATCCTTTAGAGAAATATCTGCTTGAGCATGAAAATGATATGCATATGGAGGAGAGAGATGAGATAGATAAAATTGTCTTAGAACAATATCCTATTCTCAAGAATAATTTGCCTATTGAACTGCTTGGGGATCCTCCCCCACCAAAGGGTGATCCTGTTTTCGAGCTTAAACAGTTGCGTGATACTCTTAAGTATGCCTATCTTGATGAGAAAGAGATATATCATGTTATTATTAGTGCTATCCTCTCAGAGCACGAAGAGAAGAAGTTACTAAAAACTCTGAGGAAGCACTGTGCTACTATTGGATATACTCTTGATGATCTTAAGGGTATTAGCCAACTCTATGCCAGCACAAGATTAAAACTAATCCTGACTTCGAACCAGTTACTGATCATCAAAGGAGATTGAATCCTAAGATGAAAGAGGTCATTGGAAAAGAAATATTAAAGCTTCTTGAAGCAGGAATCATTTATCCTGTTTCTCATAGTGATTGGGTAAGTCCAGTACATTGCGTACCTAAGAAGGGAGGTATCACCGTTGTTCCTAATGATAGGGATGAACTAATCCCACAAAGGATTATTACCGGCTATAGGATGGTGATAGACTTTCGGAAACTGAACAAGGCAACCAAGAAAGATCATTATCCTTTGTTGTTTATCGACCAAATGCTAGAAAGGCTATCAAAACACACACACTTCTGCTTTCTATACGATTATTCAGGTTTCTCGCAAATACCTGTTGCACAATCTGATCAGGAGAAAACCACTTTCACCTGCCCCTTCGGTACCTTTTCTTATAGACGTATGCCTTTTGGCTTATGTAATGCACCTACCACCTTTCAAAGATGTATGATGGCTATATTCTGTGACTTTTGTGAAAAGATTGTCGAGGTTTTCATGGATGACTTCTCCATTTACGGGTCTTCCTTTGATGATTGCCTCAGCAACCTTGATCGATTCTTACAGAGATGCGAAGATACGAACCTCGTTTTGAATTGGGAGAAGTGCCACTTTATGGTTAACGAAGGTATCGTCATAGGACACAAAATTTCTGAGAGAGGCATTGAAGTTGATAAGGCTAAGGTTGATGCAATTGAGAAAATGTCTTGCCCCACAGATATCAAACGTATACGAAGTTTCTTAGGTCATGCGTGTTTCTATAGAAGGTTCATTAAAGACTTCTCTAAGATTTCTATGCCTCTTACCAACCTCTTGCAGAAGGATGTTCCTTTTGTTTTTGATGAGGATCGTGAGGAAACTTTCAAAATACTTAAGAAGGCTTTGATAACCGCACCTATTGTTCAACCAGCTGACTGGAACTTGCCCTTTGAAATCATGTGTGATGCTAGTGATTATGTTGTTGGTGTTGTTCTAGGACAAAGAGTTGATAAGAAGGTGAATGTTATTCACTACGCTAGTAAAACTCTAGACAGTGCCCCAAGAAACTATGCCACTACGGAGAAGGAATTTTTACCAGCCGTGTTTGCATGTGAAAAGTTCAGATTTTATATAGTTGAATCCAAAGTCACTATTCACTCTGATCATGCTGCTATTAAGTACCTCATGGAGGAGAAGGACGCTAAGCCTAGATTGATCAGATGGGTTCTCCTGCTACAGGAATTTGATTTGCATGTTGTTGACCGAAAGGGTGCTGATAACCCTCTAGCAGATAACATGTCTAGGCTAGAGAATGTCCTTGATGACCCACTACCTATTGATCACAGCTTTCCTAATGAGCAATTAAATGTCATCTGCACTTCACATAGTGCATCGTGGTATGCCGATTATGCAAACTATATCGTAGCCAAATACATACCACCCAGTTTCACCTATCAGCAAAAGAAGAAATTCTTCATTGATTTGAGACACTACTTTTGGGATGATCCTCACCTTTATAAGGAAGGAGTAGATGGTGTTATTAGACGTTGTGTGCCTGAACATGAACATGGACAAATCTTGCAGAAGTGTCATTTCGAAGCCTACGGAGGACACCACGCTGGAGATAGAACTGCCCATAAGGTATTGCAATCAGGTTTCTATTGGCCCACTCTCTTCAAGGACGCCCGTAAGTTTGTCTTGTCTTGTGATGAATGCCAAAGAATAGGGAACATCATTAAGCGTTAGGAAATGCCTATGAACTATTCACTTGTCATTGAACCAATTGATGTCTGGGGCTTTGATTATATGGGACCCTTCCCGAGTTCCAATGGGTACACTCACATCTTAGTTGTTGTGGATTACGTCACTAAGTGGGTAGAAGCTATCCCCACTAAAAATGTTGATCACCACACCTCTATTAAGATGCTTAAAGAAGTCATTTTCCCAAGATTTGGAGTCCCTAGATATCTGATTACTAATGGCGGTTCACACTTCATTCATGGTGTTTTCCGCAAGATGCTCGCTAAGTATGATGTCAACCATAGAGTTGCATCTCCTTATCATCCTCAGTCTAGTGGTCAAGTGGAGTTGAGTAATAGGGAGATCAAATTGATCCTACAAAAGACCGTCAATAGATCTCGAAAGAACTGGTCTACCAAACTTGATGATGCACTATGGGCTTATAGGACTCCTTATAAGAATCCCATGGGCATGTTACCGTATAAAATGGTTTACGGTAAGGCTGTCATTTACCCCTTGAGCTGGAACAAAAAGCTTATTGGGCAATCAAAGAGCTCAACTTTGATTTCAAACTTGCCGGTGAGAAGCGGTTGTTTGATATCAGCTCGTAAGATGAATGGAGAGCCGAGGCATATGAGAATGCCAAGTTGTTCAAGATAAAGGTTAAGAGATGGCACGACAAAGGAATACAGAAACGAGAGTTCAATGTAGGTGATTATGTCCTGCTATACAATTCTCGTTTGAGATTCTTTGCAGGCAAGCTTCTCTATAAATGGGAAGGTCCTTACGTTATCGAGGAAGTATATCGTTCCGATGCCATCAAAATCAATAACACGGAAGGAAATTTTCCTAGAGTGGTAAATGGGCAAAGAATCAAGCATTACATCTCTGGTACTCCCATAAATGTTGAGACCAATATCATCAATGTCATAACTCCAGAGGAGTACATAAGGGATGTTTATGAGCCTGTTTCAGACCTAGAAAACGAAGAGGTGTCTGTTTCGGTAAGAAATTGGACTCCGATGCTTTTCCAATAGGAAATTTCCTCCGTTTTGGAATTTTTTGAAAATTAGAAAAATAAAAAGCAGTCCGGAGAGCGCATGAGGCGGCCACAAGCTTGGACACCGCCGCTACCCCCTGTTGGCGGAGGGAGAGCTTGTGGGCACCTCGTGTGCCTCCCGGACTCCGTTTTCTTGTGGAGCACTCCTTCTGGTCCAGAAAAAATCAATATATATTCGCCCGAAGGTTTTGATCTCCGTATCGTGCAGTTTTCCTCTGTTTTCGTTTCGAGCCTGTTTCTGTGGCAGATCTAGATCATCATAACTTCCCCCAAACGCTCCTAAGGACAAGATCTTCGAGAAGGTCATCAATCCCTACCTCACGGAAGTGCTGAAACACCCTCAATCTATCAAGATGAGCGAGCGGATGTTGCACATCTGTGATGTTGAGGGGCCTAAGAAGACCGGAAGCATGGAGACGAGGCTCGAAGCAATGGAGCAACAAGTCTTCAAGTGCCAAGGGATGGTGGAGCCTGGACTCAACGCCAACCACATGGTGATCACGGAGTTCACTAGCAATCACAAGATGGATGCCATTGACATTGGGAAACACCTCTCCAAGCTCTATGACAGGGTTGATCAACTTCGGGGCCAGATCTATGACTTGCGGAACCAAAACTGTGAGTATGAGTACAGATTTAAATCAATAAGGTGGGCTGCTGATTTGAGGATTCCGGCTACTCGTTCATCGTGCCATGATGGAGCACCTATGCCTTGGAAGACGGAGGACCAGACTACTCCAACAACATCACCTCCATCACCGCCAAAGGAAGACAACTAAGCATTCGTATGGGCAATCCCGTTGGCTTTTGCCAAGCTTGGGGGAGTTGCCCTGGTATCGTATCACCTTTATATCTTTTGCTTTTACCTTTGTTTTAGTTCTTTCCTTTTCAGTTTTATTTCTTCTCTTAGAGGAATAAGTCTTTAGTGTTTAGTTTGAGTTTTTTACATAGTCTCTCCCCCGATGTATTCGAGCTTACGAGCTATATAATAAAGAGTATCTTAGTCAAGGGCTTTGCTTTGTGCCATGATCAATAGTATGAAAAGAACGATAGCATGAAAGATCATGAGATGATCTTATGGAAAGTGATAACTTCACATATGACACGTATGATGATTGAAACTTGTTGAGAATAAATCAATATAGACCTCAGTCATTGTTGCAATTAATAAGAAGTAATAAGGGAAGAGGGGTTCACATATAAATATATCATCTTAGACACTTTTTACAATTGTGAGCACTCACCAAACTATTACATGCTTAGGAGTAGATGTTGGACAAGGAAGACAACATAATGAATTGGGTTTGCCTGGTTCCAAACAATGTTATATGATTAGAGATCCCTTAGCATGTGACGATTGCTTCCACCTCACATTAGCCAAAACTCCCGCACCAAGTAGAGATACTACTTGTGCATCCATAAACCTCCAACCCAGTTTTGCCATGAGAGTCCACCATACCTACCTATGGATTGAATAAGATCCTTCAAGTAATTTGTCATCGGTGCAAGCAATAAAAATTGCTCTCTAATATGTATGATCTATTAGTGTGTGGAAAATAAGTTGTGTACGAACCTATGATGAGTAAGACATAAAAGCGACAGACTGCATAATAAAGCTCTTTATCACTCTTTATCACACGAGGCAATATAAAGTGACGTTCCTCCGCACTAAGAGGACACACATTCAAACCTCAAAAGCGCATGACAACCTCTCCTTCCCTCTTTGAAGGGCCTATCTTGTACCTTTACTTTCTGCCCTTGTAAGAGTCATGGTGATCTTCACCAATTCCCTATTTTGCCTTTGTCTTGGCTACCACCACATGCTTGGGAAAGATCTATATTCAAATATCAACTTGGAGTTGAGTACTTATGCTTTATTATTATTGACTTTACCCTTGAGGTAAATCGTTGGGAGGCAAAACTATAAGCCCCTATCTTCCTCTGTGTCCAGCTGAAACTTTGACACCATGAGTACCTCGTGAGTTGTAAAAATTGTGGAAAACAAAAGAGATGATTGAGTATGTGGATTTGCCTTACAAGCTCTTACTTGACTCTTTCTGATGTCGTGATAAATTGCAATTGCTTCAATGACTTTTGACTGTTGTTGGTTACTTCTCGGTAAGGTTTTTTCTTCATGCTTCGCTTTGTGAAGGAATTGTTACTTTCCAATAAGAATCTTTATGATGCATTGATGTTCTATGTGTGGTCATGATGCCCTCATGTCCGTATTATGTTTTATCGACACCTTCGTCCCTCAACATGTGGACATGTTTATGGAACTTGGTTTTTGCTTGAGGACAACCGAGGTCTAAGATTGGGGGAGTTGATACGTCCATTTTGCATCATGCTTTCATGTTGATATTTATTGCTCTATGGGCTGTTATATTACTTTGTGGTACCATATTTATGCATTTTCTCTCTTATTTTGCAAGGTTTATTTGAAGAGGGAGAATTCAGGCAGCTGGAATTCTGGACTGGAAAAGGAGCAAATCTTAGTCCACTATTCTGCACATCTCCAAATGCCCTAAAAAGTTACGTGGATTGTTTTGGGATTATATTAAAAATACTGGGCGAAAGAAGTACCAGAGGGGGGCTGCCAGGGCACCACAAGCCCTGCCACCACCACCCCCTGGTGGCGGAGGGCAAGCTTGTGGGCTCCCTGACGGCCCACTAGCCCCCTCTTTTGCTATATGAAGGGTATCATCCCAAAAAAAATCAACCGGGAGCTTTTTTGTGGTTTCGCCACCGCCATGAGGAGGAACTTGAGCAGATCCAATCTAGAGCTTCGGCAGGACAGTCCTCCCCGGGAAACTTCCCTCCCGGAGGGGGAAATCGTCGCCATCGTCATCACCAACACTCCTCTCGTCGGAGGGGAGGCATCTTCATCAACATCTTCATCAGCACCATCTCTTCTCCAATCCCTAGTTCATCTCTTGTAACTAGTCTTCGTCTCGCGACTCCGATTATTACTTGTAAGGTTACTAGTAGTGTTGATTACTCTTTGTAGTTGATGCTAGTTGGATTACTTGGTGGAAGAGTTTACGTTCAGATCCTTGATGCTATTCATTACACCTCTGATCATGATTATGATTATGCTTTGTGAGTAGTTACTTTTGTTCCTAAGGACATGGGATAAGTCATGCTGATAATAGTCATGTGAATTTGATATTCGTTCGGTATTTTGATATGCTGTATGTTGTCTTTTCCTCTAGTGGTGTTATGTGAATGTCGACTACATAACACTTCACCATATTTGGGCCTAGAGGAAGGCATTGGGGAGTAGTAAGTAGATGACGGGTTGCTGGAGTGACAGAAGCTTAAACCCCAGTCTATGCGTTGCTTCGTGAGGGGCTGATTTGGATCCACTAGTTTAATGCTATGGTTAGACGTTGTCTTAATTCTTTTTTTGTAGTTGCGGATTCTTGCGAGAGAGATTAATCATAAGTGGGATGCTTGTCCAAGTAAGGGCAGTACCCAAGTGCCGGTCCACCCACATATCAAACTATCAAAGTAACGAACGCGAATCATATGAACATAATGAAACTAGCATGACAGAAATTCCCGTGTGTCCTCGGGAGCGTTTTTCCTCCTATAAGACTTTGTTCAGGCTTGTCCCTTGCTACAAAAGGGATTGGGCCAATTGCTGCACCATTGTTACTACTTGTTACTTGTTACTTTTTGCTTGCTACATTTCACCTCGCTACAGAATCACTTGTTACCGCTACTTTCAGTGCTTGCAGTTATTACCTTGCTGAAATCCATTTATTAGAGCCCTCTGCTCCTCGTTGGGTTCGACACTCTTATCGAAAGGACTACGATTGATATCCTATACTTGTGGGTCATCAACCACCTCTGCTCGCGGGTCGCCGGCACGAGCGGGAGCCCCAAACTACCACGCTGGTAGACGGTAGCCCCCTCACCCAGCTCCTCATCGCTATCAGCAGGGCCACTTGGCTCAGCCCAGGTATCCCACTGGGTCTCTGGGGACATACCCTCATCCCTGCTTTGCTCCGGAGTCGCCTGGAACGAAGCCTCTAGGACGCGAGTCTCGTGGGTCGAATGCTCGTCGACCTGAGGCTCATGAACCGGAGACCGTGTAGCCTCCACCTCAGACGAATCCACCCTAGAAGTCATGTGCTCAGGTGAATCAGCTTGGCGTGGCGGCGAGGAAGGCGTGGCAACCACCGTCCTACCTCTCCCGCACCAAGTGTACCTTTAGTACAACATAAATACCAACATGAGTAATAAAATGTATATAAATACCAACATGCCTACAACATAAATACCAACATGAGTACAACATAAATACCAACATGAGTACAACATAAATACCAACATGAGTAAAACCTTTAGTACCTCTCGGCTTCGCGGGGGGGGGGGGGGGGGGGGGGGTCGACCACCTCTCAGGGGGGTCGCGAGAATCGAAGAAGCGGCCACTCCATGCAGAGTAGAGAACAACGCTCTCCAAAGAGGCGAGGTAGGAATGGAAGTACCCATCCCACCACCCGCCGACGAAGAAGGAGCCGCGTAGTGCTTTTGACCCTTTCCCACCATCTTTCAACACACGTCATGACAAAGAGTAAATGAAATTAGTACAACAAAAATACCAACATGAGTAATAAAATGTATATAATTTAACTGTATCATCGTCATAAATACCGACATGACTAATAAAAATCGAATACCTAACATAAACTCAAAATTTATATTTAGTAATAGTTGAATACCTGACATGAACTAATAACAATTGTGCTCGTCTATATATGCTTCGGGGTCAACAAATGCATCATCATCATCACTATCATCAATAAATGCATCATCATCATCACTATCAGGAAGAACTTGTGGAGGGCCACCATTATGTAATCGGTCAAGAAGTGACAGGTCATCCGCAGCAGTAACCTCTTCTTCTTCCAGCTCTTCCTGTTCGGGCTCAGGGGTTAAGAGGGATTCATTATCGCTGTCTACTTCAATGTTCTGGGGGTGAAGTAGAGCAGTTCTTGAAACTTTCCTTGGACATACGTGTTTCTTGGAAGAATTCTCCTTCATATGTGTCTGGGTTAATGTGAGGTTCGTAATCCTCTTCATTGAGGGTAGGTGGTCTAAAATTTGGTGGCACTTCATAAACGGCATCCCAACCTTTGAGATTTGGATCAGTTTGGCAGGCCCACGGTAGATAGAAAACTTGTGTCGCATGTTGAGCCGTAATATAGACATTGGGAACATCTAAGTGGGTGTTTTGGTTGATTTCGACTAGTCCTATATGTTCGTGAGTCCTTCTAGTCTCCCTCGGCTCAAACCAATAACATTTGAAGACTACGACGGTCGGTGGGTTTTGGCCAAAGAATAGAAGTTCATAAATTTCTTCAACTCTTCCATAATACTCGGTGCCTCCTTCGCCGATAGCAGAGATAGAACAATTTGTAGTCTTTAGGTCGGGTATAGATAGCTCTTTGCCAAAGGTACGAAAGTGATACCCGTTGATGTTGTATTTGTCAAATGAACGGACCTTATAGTCAAAACCATTAGCGACTTGTCTCAACTCGGCGTCCATAGACTCTGCATCAGCCTACAAGTTTAATACGAAAGAATGGATGCATTAGCCGCAAATTAGACCAAGAAATCAAATGACCCTTAATGGTAATTAATTACCCTTTGTTTGAACCAAGAGATGAAACCGGGATAGTCGCCTCCATGCTTTGCGAGAAGCTCATACTCTTCAACGGAATCCTTTTCGATGACCGCTCCATCTGAGAATTCGGCGACGTATTGACTATATCAAATATCCGGGAATAAGAGTTGTTGAAATGAATTAGAAGTTGCGGAAAAATAATTTATCGACAACTTACTCGATGTACGGCCGCACTTCTGTTAGGTTGGTGAAGATATACAATGAAATGGTCTGACATTCTTCGACATCCAACGATTTCCCTTTCTAAGCATCGGATGGTGCGAGCTTCCCTTTGAATAGGCTGAGGTTGGATCGACCTTCTTTTGGATCATCATCATTGTACTGAGGCTTCGGGTTATGCAAATGATGATTTTTGGCTTCGTAGTGTGCTGTCACGAAGTTTGTCGCCTCCTCAGTAATGAATGCCTCAACCATCGATGCTTCAATTCTACGTTTATTTTTACACTTAGCTCGAAGCGTCTTCTACATCCTCTCAGTTGAGTAGCACCATCGATTTTGAATGGGCCCCCGAATCTTGCCTCGGTCGGGAGATGCAAAATCAAATGCTGCATTGGATTAAAGAAGCCCGCTGGAAAGATCTTTTCTAATTTGCAGATCAACTCCGCTGCCAACTCTTCCATTTCATCTAGCATGCCAGGCGATAGTTCTTTTGCACAAAGGGAATGGAAGAAATAGCTCAGCTCTGCCAGTACTAGCCATTCATCCTCAGGGATAAAGCCACGCAACATCACCGGCATTACCCGCTCAATCCATATGTGCCAATCATGACTCTTGAGACCAAATATTTTCAATTTCTCAAGACTCGCTCCCCTCTTTAGATTCGCAACATACCCATCGGGGAACATCAACCACACTTTCACCCACAATAGCATTTCCCTCATAGCTATCCTTTCAAGATCTAACCATGCCTTTGGCTTCGCTATGCTTTGCTTTCCTTTCCGTTGTCGCAAGTTTTGTAACGGTCTATCACATAGAGCCTCCAGGTCGATTCTAGCCTTAGGATTATCTTTTGACTTCCCCTCTATGCCGAACAATGTACAAAAAATGGCCTCCGCAATATTCTTTTCAGTGTGCATCACGTCGATGTTGTGTGGGAAAAGGAGGTCCTTGAAGTAAGGCAGATCCCATAAGCATGACTTGTGAATCCATGCGTGTTCCGTATTATACCCTTTGAAGTATCCTGGACGCAAAGGATCAGGCTTGAGAGAATTTAACTGATCAAGGGTCTGTTGGCCTGTCAACGCAGCTGGTTCAGTGTTTTTGACAACTCTACCTTTGATGAAAATTTTCTTGTCTTTCCTGAACTTATGGTCAGGATCCAGGAATTGTCTATGCATGTCGAAGCAAGAAAACTTGCGACCAGCCTGCAGCTAACAGAACTGAAGAGTTGCCTTGCATGTGGTGCACGAGAACCTTCCATGCACACACCAGCCAGTGAATAGCGCAAACACCGGATAATCATGCGTCGAGTGCATGTACAACACATGCATTTTGAATTTTGTTTTGGTAGCGGCGTCGTAGCATTCTGTGCCTAGGTTGAATTGAGCCTTCAGAGCCACTACTTGCGCGATGGCATCGAGCTGACAAAGCTCAGTCTGCTCGTGCAGAGGACGTTTTGAAGACTCCAACATTTCATAGAAGGCCTTTCCAGATTCCTCCATCCCATCGTTTGAATCCCGATCATCATCAAAGTCTTACACCATGTCTTCGATCCTAGTGCCATGCTCGTCGGTGCAACGACGAATCACCTCAGGTCTGGCACGTTGGTCAGACTCACCATGAAAAGTCCACACCGTATAATTAGGCGTAAAACCCCACTTCTGCAGGTGTTCACACATTTCAAACTCTGTCTTCTTTTTCCAGTTGTCGCAGTTGGGACAGGGGCACCATGTTTTTTGCTGGCCATTTGCAAATGCGGCTCTCACAAACCCCCTGGTTTTTGTTAACCATTCATTGGTCATGTCTTTCTAACTAGGGTGACCAGTGTACATCCAAGCATGATCACTCATGTTGCCTAGCTACCTATGGGTGAACAAGAAATAAATACATAATTCATCATCTATATTCATCCACTAATCAAGTTTGTCAGTTTTATTACGTCCATGCAACCTACATGCTAATAGGTAAACATAGGTCCTAATCCCACCCGAGTATGTGTAGATTGGGTTCGTTTTCCCATGCTCTGCTCCAGATGCGACACAGAATTTCGGCAGCACCTCCCTGCTGTTCTCCTGATACATGTCTCGGCAATAAGCAGAGAGGATGTGTACCCGGAGAACAACAGGGAGGCATTGACGAAATTACGCATCGGATCCGGAGCACAGCATATGGGGAAACAAACCCAATCTACACATACTCGGGCTGTCCATGGATAACGTTGGACAATTCGAAAGGATGGCGGTTATAAATATGCAAAGACATGCATATTTATAGATGTCGCCCTTTCGAGCCGGAGACGCATACTGGTCACGCATACTCATGATTGAAGAAACCTATAGCTAGCAAGTTTCATCCGCACGAATACTGGAACAGAGCAAATTAAGGGGGTAGGAGGAGAAGTCATTTGTGCTCACCAACAAACGCAGGGGTAGAGCTCTTCCAACGCCTGTGGAGGTCGTCGAACAATTGCACATTGAAATTCACACGATCAACACAAATATGATGTTTTTAAAACATAATCAGAAAATATGTGACCTAACCCATGATTTACAAAACTATGACCCCGTCGGCTTGTGGAAGGCCGAAAAGCACCTTCCCGTTCAACCGGAGGCAGAAGAGTTGTCAAGGGTCGGGGGTTAGTGGTGTCGGGAGTCAGTGTTGTCGATTGTCGGTGGTGTCGGGTGTCGGTGACATCGGGGTTCGGGGGTTAGTGGCGCCGGTGGTCGGGGGTCAGTGTTGTCGGGGGTCCAGGATCAGTGGCGTCGGGGGTCGGTGGTCGGGGGACTTTTCGGTCAACAAGAGGCCGAAGAGGTGTCGGAGGTCGGGGGTTGGGGGTTAGTGGCGTCGGGGCGGCGTATTAACAGCTGCACGGAGTTTTCTGCCAGGGTGTCGTCACGGTGTCGCGTTGGGGTTTCGGGAATCGTGTCGGGGTGTTAGGGTGTCATTTTCTTCTTCCTCATCTTTTTTTCCTCCTCTTCCTTTTCTTCTTCTTCTTCCTTCCTTCCTTCCTTTTCTTCTTCTTCTTCTTCTTCTTCCTTACTTTCCATTTCCCTCTTCTTCTTCTTCTTCTTCTTCTTCTTCTTCCTTCGTTTTCTTTTTCGTCTTCTTTATTCTTCTCCTCTCTCCTCTTTTCCTTCTTCTTCTTCTTTTTATCCTCCTCCTCCTCCTCCTCCTCTTCTTCTTCTTATTCTTCTTCCCTTATCTACTTATTCTTCTTTTATTCTTCATCTTTTTTCTACTTATTTCAATTATGATTATGTAGAATCTAAACCTATCACTAAACCTATCGCTAAACCTATATAGGAGTAAACAGCAAAAAAAATAACAAAAACAGAATCTACCAATCATTAACTAAAAAAGAATCAACCACTAATTAACAAAATAGAATCTACCTCTAAATTAACAAATAACAAATAACCTAGCACTAATTAGCTAAACCTAGGACTAAATCTACTATTTAACTAAATCAACTAACTAAACTACCACTAAATCAAATAACTAAATCAACTAACTAAATCTAATCAAATAACAAAAAACAAACTCACCTATTAGCTTGAACTAGAGAGGAGAGGAGTTGGCAGCCGGGGCGATGAGCATCCGGGGAGGTGGGGCAGCCGGGGTAGTGGCGAGCCGGGGTGGTGGGCAGCTGGGGTGGAGGGGCAACCGGGGTAGTGGGCAGCCGGGGTGGTGGCCAGCCAGGGCGGTGGGCAGCCGAGGAGGAGGGGTGTGGGAAGGAGGGGAGCCCGAGCTCTGGGGAGGAGGGGTGGCGACGGTGCTAGGGCGAGTGGAGGGGGCAGGGAGGAGGGGTGGCGATGGTGCTGGGGCGGGCGGAGGGGAGGCGACACAGAGAGAGGGGGTGAGAGAGACAGAGAGAGGGGGCGAGGGCGATGCACTACAAGAACCTGTCGGAGATAGGGTGACGTGGGAGGAGACGGCCGTTAGGGGCCTCTCTTTGCCGTCCTCCCCCCGACGGCAAAGAGATGTAAGGCAGACAACAAAGAGAGAGGCCGTTATGGGGTGGGAGGGGGTGTGTGGTGGGCCGCCCCGTGCTATTTGCCGTTTGCCCTCCTGCTCTTTGCCATCAGTCTGCTCTTTGCCATCCGTTTTTGGTGACTGACAGCAAATAGGGTCTTTGCCATCAGCTAGGAGACGACAAAGAAGAGGCTGACGGCAAATAACTGAATTCCAGTAGTGATTGAGTTCAACATACCTCATATCTTTTCTTCATCATGCCAACCAAGCTGTCCTCCATATCCCGACTAGTGGTGAGGCGACTTAGATATCCAGAATGCAGTTCTTCAAAGCTAAGTTTTTCAATATTAGGAAGCTCGAGCTTAGCTTTCCCTTTCTCTAAGTCAAGCGATGCACCTTTAGTAGTATGCTTTGCCAACATAGTGAAGACAGGTGTCGTATAACTCGTCCCAGTAATAACAACCCTTTCCTCGTCAGACATAGCATCTTTGGTTGTTTTCAGAGGTCTGGGTGGGTCAGGATTGGCTTTCGGACTTGTCTCCATGGCTGTGTCATCAGCACCCGCCGGATTAGCATGAACATCAACAAGATCACCAATGGCACCTTGATGAGTTTCAGGAGGATCAACATGTGTGTCAACGGGCTCAACACGAGTCTCAGGAATAGTAAAATCCAATTCTTCCTGCTCAGGTGCTTCAGGATTAATTGCTGACGCGCCAGTCTTCCTCTTCTCGCCTTTAGCCTTGTCCCTGAAGAGTAGAAGTTAAGGCATATACAATGGATTAAAAGTACTAAGGGAAGTATTAGACATAAAAGCAAAGTTACCCTGGAAGGAAAACAAGCGTTGGCAGTTTTGACACAGTTGAGCTGTCCGATGAAGGTGGCGATTCGTAATGAATTGAGACAAAAGATTCAAGAGGTTGTTGAATGAGGGTATCTTTAAAAGAAAGAAATGGGTTATCAAGTACCTGTTTTTGTCGTGTACGAGTAGAGGATTTCTCACGCAAACCCATCGCAAGCTCACCTGAAGAGCTTCGGGTCTAGCGCCTTGGGCAAATAAAGTCTTCTGCAAAAGGAAATTGGAAGCCAAATAAGCTTCCGGGTGAGGCAAAGGAATTTTCCTAACAACCCGCCTTGGTGGCCTTGGAATGGAGAGATATGAGTCAGAAGAGATTAAAATTACCTCAACATCTTCGTCCTGGCTATCAACATCATCATCCTGAGACTGAAGAAGTGATTAGTAAGTATAAGTTAAAAACAGGGTGAAGATAAAGGTTTTCCTTAGACTAGTCATCAATGGTTTGTGACTCGCCCATGGCCGATTAATCTTCAACAGTTGGCTTGTTCTTCTTCTTTTTGGGATTGGCTTTGGTTTTCTTGACAGTCACCTTTTGTGGCTTCCGTTTCCAGAAGGGTGATTTGTTTTGCAACATTATTGACAAGGGAAGATGAGTTTTAAAGCACTAAAGGAATGCATAAGCAAAGCAGAAGATGTTAAAGGTTATTTACCTCGGGAGCCGGGTTCTGAGTATAGAACGGTTTTAGTCCTATTTTATTGCAGACTTCTTTGGGTCAACCTGATAGCTTCTTTACAATTTTGTTGACTTCATATGAATCAAGCATGATATTTTTGAAGCGCTGCACATTGTTCAGTTCGCCATCGTATTCACACATCAAGGCACCACAATTAGTCAAGGGCATGATCCACCAATCTACCCAACACCGAGTTAGATCGATCCCGGTTAAGCCATTGGATTTCAGGGCTCTGACTTTGGGCCATCTTAAGGCAATGGTGGAACGTTCTTCCAGAGTTAGTGCATCAGGAAGCACAAAATCCATTGGAGGGTGTTCTTCTCTACAACCCGACACGGGGTTCTCATCAGCAGGTGAAGTACTCTTGCAGTAATACCAAGTTTTCCCCAGCCTTTGGGGTGACTAGGCAAGGTGGCAGTAGGAAAACCACGATCTCTTCACCTCTGAATTCTCACGTCGCTCGGTTCCAAACTGGGTCCATCAGCAAACTTTGTTTGGCGGTGGAGGTAAAAGAATTCCCTAAAACAAACAATTGTGGGCTCTATTCCCAAGTAGACCTCACAGAAGACTTAGAATTGGCATAAATTGGTGATAGAGTTAGGTCCCAGATCTTGAGGGTGGAGATTTTTGAAGTGTAGGGCATATTGAAAGAATTTCGACCAGGGAGGTGTAAAACCTCGCTCAAGGTGATCTGTCAAGACTACTACTTCTCCTTTTCCTGGATGCGACCGTTCCTCCCGAAAGGCGGCTCACCAACCATTATCCTGTTTGGGTGACAGGGCGCCTAAAGTCAGATACTGCTGGAGCGCGGCATCAGAAATTTTGGAAGGTTGTGAGTTGTATGAAACATGCTTTCACATGGTGATGGATTCAGAAGGAAAGGTGTTGTAGAAGTATATTTGGCGGGTTATTCAAGCGGAGAACAGGTTATCTGACGAGCAAGGGACTCAAGAAGAACCTAGTTTGGTCTATTCTAGTTTACAGTGATAGAGCTATCTACAAAGTTCAAGCTGCCTAAACGTGAGTTGCCACTTCAAAGATAGGTGACCTATAAGGCGGGCGGGCTACAATCCTATCAGGGAAAGCCGACATAATGTAAAGGCGGATTGCAAATGGATAAAATTTCAGATTTTCTACTAAGTGTGGGACAAACATGTTTCTACCGAATTGTCTAAAAATATGGATCTATAAATGATTCAGAAGGTAAAAATTCATTAACCCTAGAAGACAACAAGGTATGGAAGTAGAAGCAATTTTTACTTACAAATCTCACAAGGCATCTAGAGGGTGTTATGCATGAAACCGAATCACTCCATCTACCGCAATCTATTGGTGGAAGAGGTTCAGTGGATGACTAAGCAGGTCGGCTTTAGAGATGAGCACATCACAAACTCCGACGAACTCCATTAACAGCGATGGCTCAGTAGATAGATCTAATGGGTAGAAGAGAACTTACCTGACGAAGCTGACGGTGGCAGAGAAGATCCGCAATGCTGAGGTGAATCCGTGCAATGTGTAGGACCTGGATCTGGTCGGCCGACAAAGCGAATTCAACGGCGGCGGCATGCTGAAATTCGAAGCTGGAGAAAGAAGAATAAGTGGGGGAGCAAGGTAAAAATTAAAAGGACCCTCATGGGTATTTAAAGGCCCGGAGCCGAGGTGTAAACGATAAGAGCGGGAATCAAGGAGGTGCAGTAAATTTCGGAGCCACGGGCACTTTGATTTTCGGGAAAATAAATAAGTGCAAAAAGCCATTACAATGACATCATTAAGTCCCTAAAATCCTGGGGTGAGCGATGTCACTTGTGAACAGGGCAAGAGCTCATGAAGATCTTAGAAGCCGACATTTCTACCTTGGGAGACAAGACATAAATTGCACAAAATCCGCCAAGATGAAAGTAAAGAACATTGACATGAATAAACTGAAGTCAACCTAGGGACTAATGTTAAGGATATTACCCCGTCGTATAACCCTCCCTATGGGGCTGGATCATGATTATGGCGGCTTAAGACTGTACTCAAGAAGGGCCTGGACGAACAAGACCAAAGGTGCAAGGTGGATGTTCCAACAAGTTGCGTGGCGGCTCTCTACTACGAACGTGGCGGGTCAAGGCCCACGACGTAGAAGATAGGGAGAGGATGACCTTGCTTGAAAGGCAAGGCGAGTTAGAGACATACCGAGTCACGAATCATAATATGACCCGGATTCTTGTAGACATAGGGCCTCAACATGTATATAAAGGAGAGTCTCTAGGGACAATAAAGTCGAGTAAAAATCGATCGAGAGCTAGGTCATGCGAATCCGCACCCTTGTAATTAATTTCATCATCAATACACACAAAGCAGGACGTAGGCTTTTACCTCCATCGGAGTGGACGAACCTAGGTAAACTTGTTTCCCCTTCCCAATTAACCCCTTTGAGTCGCCACCGAGTTGCGATGGCCTCATCACTAAGTCCTTACACGAGAATGTCTGCCATGATAAAACCACGACACTAGCCGCTCTCCTCGATTTCTGCACGCACCCAATCACCACCCGCCATCTAGCACCTCTCCAGCCTCCTCCAGCCGTGGCCCACTCAGGCCCGCACGGGGCCAGCTCGAGCCCATCCGTCTGAGGCAACCGTAACTACTGTCGCGACCGCTGCACCGACCTCGTCACCGAGCCGCAGCACCGTGCAGCTCGTGAGCTGCCTGCGACACCCCCAATTTAATGGGCACGCTCAAGTCATTGCCTCCGCGGTGTGATCTACATCAACACGTCAGAGCCGCATACACCCGTACGAGCCGCCCAATGAACGCACTCAAGTAATGGCCCCCGTGGTTCGGTCTACATCAACACGCTGTTGTCGTGCATGCTCGCTCGAGCCATCCTATGGATGCACGTAAACCGCCTCCGTGGCCCGTCTCCTCCAACAACATTGGAGGAAAGGACAAAGTGACATTCAGAATCATGTCTTACGCAAACACCGACAAAACACGCGCCAACCTCCACTCGCACGGAGTTGCTGAGTGGATAGACGCATTGGCTTATTATCCGAGCGATACGGTCTACTTCAACATAGAAAAAGAAACAGGAGACCTTTCCATGAACGAAACAACCCTGTAGAAGCTACAAACTTAGCCGCCCTTTATTGAGCCGACAATTCAAAAGTCGGTGGCAAAGATGGCCTTGGAAGATCGGGAAAAGCCAGACCAAACGACAATAACAAAGCATGGGTTAAAGAGGCATATGAACTCAGCTTGTCCACGACATTTGCCAAATATATACGATGAGCATCACGAAGACCATCAACTCGCCATATCGTCTCCAGCTTGAGTAAACTTCATTATTCAGTTGATAATTTTACACAGCCTTATGCTACACTCAAGTATGAAGACTCTCAAGCCGCCTCCTCGGGTCGACTTTAGACTCGGGGCTACATAGACATGGCTCAATAGATTAGATCATTTTCAAAAAAAAATCAAAAAACCCGGATCATTACAGGGAAGATAACCTTGTCCTAGAGGCTACTGCCTTATTGGCAAAAAAATTAATATCAGCCAAGATGACTAGCTGCAATTGTGTATAGTTCAAACATGGGTGTCCTGCCTTATTGGCGAAAAATTAAAGGTCACCAAAGAGGACTATATCCCATGATGCAAAGTTCAAACATTGGTGTCTTGCCTTATTGGCGAAAAATTCATGGTTAAACCTGCCTTTCTACATGATGCTACTCCGAACCCCGTGTACTCTCGGTAAGTCAATCCACATGGACCCTGAACTTATGCAGGTTAAAACATTGATTGGGTCATGTGAGAGTCGGCTTATAGAAAGTGAGGATACTTCATGGGATACTAAGTCACCGTTGTTGAAACTTGGTTAAACTTGCGTGTTCGTAACATGCTACTCCTACCTCGTGTACTCTCGATAAGTCATGTCCGAACTTATCAGGTTAAAACATGATTGGGTAATGTGAGGGATGGCTTACAGAAAGAAAGGATAAACCTGTGGCTATCACACTATTTCCATTGAAGTAAGATTCGAGTTTCAAAAACCAACACTTTTTATCATATACATGCATCATCATGCATTGCATCATTACATCATGCATCATATATACATATCATGCCGGTCTTCAAATCGGGTTACATCACAAATTCTGCAGGAACAAAGAAATCATTGATAGACAAAATGGTCTGATCTCCATCATGGTTTATCATAACTAGTATTAAATGATTGGTGTTTTTCAAACCATCTCAGGAGAAATAAGTAATCTCAAAGAGCTAGTCTATCACATATTGCTGAGATGGTATATTACATATTGCTGAGGTGGCCTATCACTTATAATGTCATGTGATCTAATTGACCGGTTCTAGGATTTCTTCAACTTGTGCTTTATACTAAACTACAACACTTATGGATTTCTCAAACATATATTTGTCGGGTTATACCACAACCACGAGCAGGGATTTCATTTCAAGCACGAAGGCATTATGCCTGGATATTTATACAAGACAATAAATTACCTAGTTACATTGGAACCACGGTCAAGGATTCATTCAAGTTCAAGAGAACTTTTGAAGCACATTATGATGAGTTATATTATTCTCACATAGTCCCAAGTCGTTGCAAGCATACAACCCGACACTTGGGGGTTACATCATATGTTTTTTCAAAGGAGAAGTGCATATATGTTCCGAGACGTTGCAGGTAAACGACCCTACACTTGGTGGCACACAACTCAGATCAATTTTTCAAAAGACCCAAGTTGTTACGGGCATGCAACCCGGCACTTAGGGGCTAGAATATTCAACTATTTAACATATTATGATGTCCAAAATTCAATACCCAGTCCTTCACATACTGATGAGCCGACCCTTGGGGGCAACATATGTGAAATGCAAGACATTCAATTTATAACTAGCGTCTCAGATGACAACCTGGATTTTTCAAAAGTTATCTACAACATTCAACTCTAATTCTAAAGTCCCAGGTTGTTAAAGGCAAGACAACCCGGTACTTGGGGGCTACACTTGTTGAAGTTCTAAGTATAAGACTATTACAAGTCCTAGGCTACTGCATGCAAGACAACCCGACACTTGGGGGCTACACAGTCAAGATATTTTTCTACGCAAAGCACCAAGTCATCATGAACTGATAAACTCGAAGCTTGGGGGCCACAGGTAATATGGATATAAAAAGAGATAGATCGCAGAAGAACATCTTCAAGCGATCAATTTTGAGTGATCCAGATCTCATTTCTTGGTGGAGCTGAAGCATTGAAAGCCGGCTCAACATCACATGGATTTCTTTATTTCCAACATTTTTTTCCAAGTTAAAGCAATAGAAGCCGGCTCCAAATCATATGGTTTTCTTATTCCTAAAATTTTCATCAAGCCAAAGCATTGGAGGCCAACTCAAACGACATATGCGATCTTACCATGAATAACTTCAAGCTAACCTAAGGGCTAATGTTGGGGATATACCCCATGGTTTGACCAGGCCAGGAGGAATGACCCGGTCCATCAAATGGAGGCTCATGGGTCACCTTAATCGTTGGGTTGATCGTGATGACAAGGCCCACAAACCAGTGTGCACCCTGGCGGAGGGCGACTCACGGATAGGCCTGGAGGGCCGACTCACAAAGAAGGCACATGAAGAGGAAAGATTCCCTCACAAGAGAAGCAAGACCCATATTAGGATTCAAGAGAGACTAAACCTAGTTCTAGTATGACTCTATGTAAGTCTACCCCTTCAACTTATATAAGGAGGGGAAGGCACCCAAAGAGGGACATGTTAAGTTTGAATAAGACAAGTCATTAGAGATCGACAAATTAGCGAGTGGTAGGTTAAGGTAGCGATTCCGCACCCTTGTATTTAAGATCACCATCAATAACACACAAGCAGTGATGGGGTTATAGTCCTAGGGTAGGGTCATAGGCCTGCCCTATAGGTCCTACCCAAGGACTACCCCTCATAAGGGAAAAGGCCCTTAGTCAATTCCGACTAAATTAAGGACTTCCCGTCATCCAGTCGGTGACGATTCCTCCATCATCCAGTCGGAGATGAGCATTCGGAGCGTATCAAACTTACCGACTGGATTCCACTCTGTACATCGTAACCCCCTGGAGGGCAACGGTCATACGTTTTCATGTACCTTTATTAGCATTTAAGGAATACGTTACCTGTAACGTAGACATTTAATCGCCACTACTCCCCCCTGTGCACGAAACCGTAGTGAAGTGCAGCGCACTCTATATAAGTCGCCCTTCCCCACTGGTGCAGGGGTTAGCAATTCACTGTAATCCATATTCCACTCGACATCAAGCTCCCAAGAGCACTGAGACATAGGGCTTTTACCTCCACCGCAGAGGGGCCTGAACTCATACAACCTCGCCGTAGCTAAGGCTCTGCCCATCCTTTCATACCCTACACATCTACTGTCAGACTTATACCCACGTCAGTTGGCGCCCACCGTGGGGCAGGCGTCTAAGCGACTTTTGGCGAGTTTGCGACTACATCTTTTCGTCATGTCGTCCGGTGGAGATTTGTGCATGGGTCATGAGATCCTCTTCGGCGCTCTCTCCTTCATCGTCGATGATTTGGCATGGCTTCGGGATGCTCCTCTCGACGTCGAGGCGCTCCCCAGTCACGGGGCTACGCACTTCCACGCCGGCGCCCGCGGCATCCTTCTTCTCCAGCAGTCGGCTCCGGTGTCGACCTTCGCCCCCCTCACGCGCCACAACAAGCGGTCTCGCCGTCCGCGGCACCAGCGTTGGGTGCAACATGCCTAGGCGCGCGAGAGCGCGTCTTCACAAGTGGCGATCCTCGAGTCGGTTGTAGTTGCGTCGCCGTCCCAGCGCTCGGACTCAGTTCCGACTGAGTTTCCTTCCGAGTACTTGGGTCGTGGGCCTGCAGCCGAAGTGCACATGGCCAACTCCCATGAAAGTCCCTGCCAATCCGGCCGGAACGAGCACGAGGTCGGCGAAACATCCAGCGCTCGCCGTCAGCCCCGCCGTTCTGCCAGTCCGGGCACTCGTTAGAGCAACGTGGAGGTGTTCCGCACAACCGTCCTCAACCTTGCCGCCGCTGCCAAGATAGCCGTTTCCCTCCAACCGACTAATTCAGAGGCTGGCAGAGGGATCGAGCAGATCCGTGCCCTGCTGCACACGGCGCAACAGCAAAATTCGGCGGTCTCCCACTCGCACAACAGGATCCACAATAGTTCTGTTCGCGCGAACACACACCGGTCAGTTCACAGCCCCGGTTCTCATCAGCGACACAGGGGAGGCAGCCGTTCCATGAACCCCGAAGACCATCGCCGTTCATGCACCCCTCCGCGGGGTGGGCCCTACGGGCCCCGACATCATGATGATCGGTGTTCGGTCGGTGACACTTATGATCCAAGGCCCGACGCAAGAGGATATATCGCCCAGAGGAGGGTCGACAGGGGCCGAGCCCATCGCGATGGTCATGATATAGACCGTCCGAGTGGAAGCAGGACCATTGTCTCTGGCCCTGCGTGTTTCAGTCGAGCCATTCGTTCGGCTAACATCCTTTCCAACTTCCGATTGGCGACGGGAATCAGAAATTTTACAGGAGAACCCAAGCCAGAAACGTGGCTGGACGACTACCGAGTGGCAGTCCAGATCGGTGGTGGAGACGACCAGGTCGCCATGAAACATCTCCCCCTGATGCTCGACGGCTCGGCACGTGCATGGCTGAACCAGTTGGCTCCTTCAAGCATCTACAGGTGGGCAGAACTGGCGCGAGTCTTCGTCAGGACCTTCGAGGGTACGTGCAAACGCCCTGCTGGTCTCGTGGAGCTCCAGCACTATGTCCAGAAGCAGAATGAGCCCCTACGCGATTTCATCTAGCGTTGGACAACCCTCTACCACACGGTAGAGAACGTCACAGAGCACCAAGCAGTCTGCGCCTTCAAGGCACGCGTGCGGTACAGAGATCTGTACCTGAAGTTCGGTCGAATAGGCGACATCTCCATGAGCAAGATGATGGAGATAGCGGCACGCTATGCAAATGGCGAAGAAGAAGACCACATTCGTAGCGGCAAGCACAAAGCAGTCGCCGACGGAGATGGGAACAGGACCCGGAAGCAGAAGCAGAAAGCTCCGTCCACTCCGCAGGCAGAGGCCGGAACCTTCACCAATGCCAAGTTCAGGGGCAAGGGGAAGGCTCAGTTCACCCCCAAGAAGAAGCAGTTCGGAAACCACATCCTGGACCAACCATGTCCAATCCACACGAAGATGGATGAAGAGGGCAACGCCATATTTCCGAAGCATACCACTCGGCAATGTCGTCTCCTGATCCAGGGGTTCGGCGAAGGTGAGCCGAGTGAAAAAGACCATGAACAGGATGAGGAGGACAAGGAGGATCCGTCCCCCCAAGTCCATGCCACACTGATGATTTTTGCTGACGTTGAAAGCAAGAGTCGACTGAAGTTGGTGAACAGTGAGGTGAACATGGCCACCCCGACCAATCCCACGTTCCTCAAATGGTCTCAGACTGCGATCACCTTTGACTAGTCGGATCATCCAGCGCACGTACCCACCCCAGGGAGGCAGACCCTGGTCGTCAACCCGGTGGTGGAAGGAGTCCGACTGCGCAAAGTCCTCATGGACGACGACAGCGGCTTGAACATCATGTACGCTGACACTCTCAAGGGGATGGGCATTCCGATGTCCAAACTTAGCGAAAGTAGCATGCAGTTCCATGGAGTCGTCCCTGGACAAAAGGCCAAGTCACTCGGCCAGATCGCGTTGGACGTTGTCTTCGGCTCCGACAAGAACTTCGGCAAGGAAAAACTAACGTTCGAGGTGGTGGACTTCCAGAGTGCGTACCACGCGATTCTGAGCCGCCCGGCGTATGCGCGTTTCATGGCCCGTCCATGTTACGTGTACCTGAAGCTAAAGATGCGAGGCCCAAAAGGTGTGATCACTATCACCGGCAACCGGCAGCGGGCCCAGGAGTGCCTGCAGTAGGGATCGAGGATCGCCGATCAGCAGATGGCTGTCCTCGAGTTTGACGAGTACAAAAAGACAGTTGACCCTGCTGACTTGATGCGTTCGAAGAAGCCAGCTTCAGAATCCGCATTCCAGTCGGCGGAAGAAACGAAGAAGGTCAGCATCCACCCGACAGACGACGCCGCTGCCCCGACGAACATCTCCACCACCCTCGATCCTAAATAGGAAGCCGAACTCATCCAATTCCTTTGTGAGAACTGGGACATTTTCACATGGAAGCCCGCTGACATGTGAGGTGTACCCAGGGAGTTGGCTGAGCACCGACTGCATGTGGATCCTACTGCTCGGCCTGTCCGAGAACGCCTGCGTCTGTCCGCCACGCACAAGAGGAAGGCAATCGGAGAAGAGGTGGCTAAGCTTTTGGCAGCCAACTTCATTCGCGAGGTACACCACTCCGAGTGGCTCGCCAATGTTGTCATGGTGCCCAAGAAGGACAAGTAACTCCGAATGTACATCGACTTCAAGCATCTCAATAAGGTCTGCCCGAAAGACCAGTTCCCGCTCCCCCGCATTGATCAAATTGTCGATTCGACTGCGGGTTGCGAGCGTCTGTCGTTCCTTGATGCATACTCGGGCTATCATCAGATCCATCTGTATGGCCCTGATGAATTAAAAACAACATTCGTCACCCCATTCGGGTGCTTCTGCTACATCACTATGCCATTTGGTTTGAAGAATGCGGGAGCAACCTTTATGCGCATGATCCAAAAATGCCTCCTTGACCAGATCGGTAGAAATGTGGAGGCGTATATGGATGATATCATAGTCAAGTCACGCAAAGGTTCCGACCTGCTGACTAACTTGGCAGAAACATTGGCCAACCTTCGTAGGTACGATATCAAGCTCAACCCGGCCAAGTGTTCATTCGGTGTTCCCAGCGGAAAGTTACTCGGTTTCTTCGTTTCCGAACAAGGGATCGATGTCAACCCCAAAAAGATTGGGACCATCGTCCGAATGGAGCGGCCGGTCAGAATACACGATGTTCAAAGGCTCACAGGTTGCCTTGCGGTTTTGAGCAGGTTTATCAGTCGACTCGGCGAGAAGGCACTTCCTCTGTATCGACTCATGAAGAAATCAGATACTTTCGAGTGGACAGACGAAGCCCAAATCGCATTCGACGACCTCAAAGTCCTACTTTCCACCCAGCCGGTTCTTACTGCTCCGCTCACTAAAGAACCCCTTCTCCTGTACATCGCGGCTACAAATCAAGTCGTCGGCACTGTTCTCACAGTCGAACGCGAAGAAGAAGGCAAAGCATACAAGGTTCAGCGGCCAGTGTATTATGTCTACGAAGTCCTGACTCCTTCCAAGCAGAGGTATCCCCACTATCAAAAACTTATCTACGGGATTTACATGACTGCGAAGAAGGTGGCTCATTATTTCCAAGACCACTCGGTGTGTGTCGTTTCTGATGCTCCGTTGTCGAAAATCCTCCACAATTGGGACGCATCGGGCCGAGTGGCGAAGTGAGCGATGGAGATGTTATACTGCGACATCAAGTTCGAGGCCAAGAAAGCTATAAAGTCTCAAGCTCTGGCTGACTTCATAGTAGAATGGGTAGAGCAACAGCAACCGACGCACATCTACTCGGCTCATTGGACAATGTTCTTCGATGGGTCCAAGATGTTGAATGGCTCCGGCGCTGGCGTTGTGATCATATCGCCAAAGGGTGACAAACTCAAGTATGTGTTGCAGATACACTTCGATTCCTCCAACAATGAGGCAGGGTATGAGGCTCTCCTTTATGGATTGCGCATGGCCATCTCACTCGGCGCCCGTCGCCTGATGGTCTACGGCGATTCGGATTTGGTAGTTAATCAAGTGATGAAGGAGTGGGACGTACGGAACCCCACCATGACCACATACTGCAATGCACTGAGGAAGCTCAAGAAAAGTTTGAAGGTCTGGAACTCCACCATGTTCCGCGACTGAAAAACCAAGCAGCTGACGAATTTGCGAAACTTGGATCCACTCGGAGACCCGTCCCGAGTGACGTCTGCCTCGAGCACCTTCACCTTCCCTTAGTTAAAGAAGATCCTTTCACAGAGGAACCAGTACAACCAAAGAGCTCGACGGATCCGACTGAAGTCGAAGTACCTGCTGTGGTTGATTTGATCATGGAGATTCTTGCTATCATCCCCGATTGGACTGTGCCGTTCATTGCATACATCCTGAGGCAAAATTACCAGAAGACGAAGTCCAAGCTAGATAGATCGTCCGCAGGTCAAAGTCGTTCACTGTCATTGATGGCCAGTTGTACAAGGAAAGCGTCTCAGGCGTCCTTCAACGATGCATCTCCCCTGAGGAGGGACAGTTAATCCTGGAAGAAATTCACTCGGGAACCTGCGGTCATCACGCCTCCTCAAGGGCAATCGTCGCCAAAGCATTCAGAGCCGGTTTCTTCTGGTTGCACGCGAATGAAATGGCGAAGGATATGGTCAACCGATGCGAAGGCTGTCAGTTCTACTCTAACAAGTCCCACAAGCCAACATCTGCGTTGAAAACAATCCCTCTTGTTTGGTCGTTTGCAGTGTGGGGATTAGATACAGTCGTTCCATTCAGGACAGGCCAAGGGGGATTCATGCATCTGTTGGTGGCAGTCGACAAGTTCACAAAGTGGATTGAAGCCAAGCCCATCAAGAAGCTCGACGCCCTTACAACCATCAAGTTTGTCAGGGACATCATCTCCAGATTCAGGGTACCGCACAGCATAATCACCGACAACGGCACAAACATTGACTCGGACAGATTCAAAGGTTTCTGTACGGGCCAAGGTATCCGAGTGGATTTTGCATCTGTGGTGCATCCCCAAACAAACGGGTAAGCAGAGCGGGCGAATGGACTTATTCTGCAAGGTTTGAAGCCTCGACTCCTGCGAGAAGTGGGACATGCTGCCGGCGCATGGGTCACCGAGCTGCCTTCGGTGCTGTCGGGTCTCCGCACAACCCCAAATAGATCTACAGTGTGATCCCCGTTCTTCCTCATTTACGGAGCAGAGGCAGTCCTTCCGAGTGATTTGCTTCACAACGCTCCACGAGTTGAACTCTTCTCCGAAGCTGAAGCAGAGCAAGCAAGGCAAGATGGAGTGGATCTTATAGAGGAGGAGTGCGAAATGGCACTGACTCAATCAACCATTTATCAACAAGATCTGTGGCGCTTTCACGCGCGACATGTCAGGAGTCGTACATTCCAAGCAGGCGACCTGGTGCTCCGAGTGGATCAGGAGAGACCTCACAAGTTGGCTCCCGCCTGGGAAGGACCCTTCATCATCTCCAAGGTGCTGAACAAGGGAGCATACCGACTCTACAACCTCGACAGGGAAATGGACGAGCCGCGAGCATGGAACGGAGATCTCCTGAAGCGTTTCTACACGTGACCGTCGACTGAAGGAATGTAAAGAACAAGTATCATTGAAGCAATACAAAGAAGATTGAGTTTTTGCAGATTCAGAATTCTTCTGCGTTCGCAGACTCCGGTCTCAACAAAAAAACATAGCTGCGTTCCAGAATTGCCTAAGTACTAACTTTCTCTAAGTGTGCACTAAACGTCGCACTCGGGGGCTTAGCTGCGATCCAGAATTTCCTAAGTACAAACTTTCTCCGAGTGTGCACTAAACGCCGCACTTGGGGGCTTAGCTGCGATCCAGAATCGCCTAAGTACAAACTTTCTCCGAGTGTACACTAAACGTCGCACTCGGGGGCTTAGCTGCGATCCAGAATCGCCTAAGTACAAACTTTCTCCGAGTGTGCACTAAACGTCGCATTGGGGGCTCAGCTGCGATCTAGAATCGCCTAAGTACAAACTTTCTCCGAGTCTACACTAAACGTCGCACTCGGGGACTTAGCTGCGATCCAGAATCGCCTAAGTACAAACTTTCTCCGAGTGTGCACTAAACGTCGCACTCGGGGGCTTAGCTACGATCCAGAATCGCCTAAGTACAAACTTTCTCTGAGTGTACACTAAACGTCGCACTCGGGGGCTTAGCTGCGATCCAGAATCGCCTAAGTACAAACTTTCTCCGAGTGTGCACTAAACGTCGCACTCGGGGGCTTAGCTGCGATCAACAATCGCCTAAGTACCAACTTTCTCCGAGTGTGCTCTACACGTCGCACTCGGGGACTTAGCCGCGATCCAGAATCGCCTAAGTAAAAATCTTCCTTCGAGTGTATCCTAGAGATCCACTCGGAGGCTTAGCAGAACCTCATTGAGACTCGTGTGGATGCCAAGACAACTGACAATTACATGAGTACCAACTCCCTTTGAGTACGCACGAGATGCCGCACTCAGAGACCTAACAGCGATCCAGAATCGCCTAAGTAAAAAGCTTCCTTCGAGTGTATCCTAGAGATCCACTCGGAGGCTTAGCAGAACCTCATTGAGACTCATGTGGATGTCAAGACAACTAACAATTACATGAGTACCAACTCCTTTCGAGTGCGCACGAGATGCCGCACTCGAGGACTTAGCTGCGTTCCAGAATCGGCTAAGTAAAAGCTTCCTTAGAGTGTATCCTACAGATCCACTCGAAGGCTTAGCACACCCTCCCGGAGACTCATGTGGATGTCAAGACAACTGACAATTACATGAGTACCAACTCCCTTTGAGTGGGCACGAGATGCCGCACTCGGGGACTTAGCCGCGATCCAGAATCGCCTAAGTATCCTCCAGATCCACTCGAAGGCTTAGCAGACCCTCATTGAGGCTCATGCAGATGTCACGACAACTCACAACTACATGCTTCACATGTTTGCCACTGGCTTCAACAAAAAACGCCAAACAGAAATCACGAGCCAAAATTGTGTCAAGAATTTTTTGTCGAAGGAAGAGCAAAATATTCGATTCCAATTAAAAGTTGGTTTAAAGATAGTTGGTTCGGTGTAGATCAAGCTTATCCATGCCGAGCCACGAATGTGACGGCCAACAGCAGTGGCCAAGGTTTGATACAAATCCACTCGGCATACCGAGGTCAAGTTTTTTCAAGCATCGTCAGGACTGGCACTGGGACTGGCAGGCTCCATGAACGTGTCGAGGTCGATCCCGTCTACGATGCGAGTGGCGCTCTCAAGGAAGATCTCCATGGAATCTTCAAATCGAAGCTTCTTGGTGTTGGCGACCTGCAGCGCCTTCAGCTTCTCCTCGCTAGCCTCCTTGCAGTGCACTCGGACCAGCGACAGCGCCACGTCCGCACCACAGCGAGCAGCAGATTTCTTCCACGCCTGCACTCGGTTCGGGATGTCCTCTAGCTGAGTCATCAACCCTTCCATCTCTTGCCGGGACTCGTCTTCGGGCCACAACGCCTTGTCGATTCGGCTGACGACCTCTCTTAGTCGACCGATGAAAGGTCCCACTTTGCCCAGGCGAATGTGCGCCCAGAGCATGTCTCGATTGGCGTCATCGCCGAGTGGAACGTTCAGAATAACCGACCGCTCAACGTCAGCTGCTTCAGCCTCAGCGTCCATACAAAAATCTGCAAAGACAAGACGAGCAGAAAGTAAGCGCGGAATGAAATAGACAGTCAAGAAGCACTTGGAAAAACAGAACTTACCACCGAGAAGCGCAATCATTTTCCTTGCCCAGTCACTGACGTACTTCTCCTGTGATATGCACCACCTATTCATCACCTTCATCTGTCCCATCAGCTCGGTTCTTTGTTTCCCGATTTTCTCCATTTCGGCCACCAATGCCTTGTTTGCCTCACGGGACTCCTCCAAGGACTTCTCTCGTTCAGCCAGAGCACCCTTCACACCAGCCAACTTATGGACAGCTGCCTCCAGTTTCGCAGCAAGCTGAATCTTTTCAGCCTTAAGAGCGTTGTACGCTGATCCCATCTCGCAAGTTTTCTGCAAATCAGCGCGAAGAGAAGATCAGACAAATTTAACACGGAAAACAATAAAAGCTCGAAGTTCTTTAGACCCCTGCCAACGCAAGCAGTCGAAAGCGGCCTCGGGGACTACACCCAGTGGGTTCACTAAGAGTGACCCCACTGCCATGAAGCTCAAACAAGTCCGCCCTATTGAGCTAAATAACAAAAACAAGCCTATGAGGCTACTACTACCCGACCTGAGTAAAATTACTCTCGGGGACTACTTCCAGTAGGTGCACTCGGAGCGCCCCCACCGGTAACATTCGAACAGATTAGTTTTGATCTGATCAAGTTAAAGAAAATGTATATAAAGACAATTGCGGGTGCAAGCACTCGACAGAAGTCTCGGGGACTACACCCACTGGGTTCACTAAGAGTGAACCCACTGCAAAATAATCATACTGCATCCGAGTATATTGCTTAAACACCCAGTGGGTTACAGGAGGAAAGTAAATACTTACTAGCCCACTTACTCGGATATCGTCCCGGAGTTCCAAGCTTCGCTTGTACACACACGCGATGGAGTCGTACGCACACTTAGCATCCTTTGCCATCAACTCCGCCTGCACCATGGCCCCCCTGGCAGCTCCCACCTGATCTTCCGGGAGGCGTTGGGCGTCGTACTGGACGGTCGACGGACCTGGCACCACAAGAGACTCCTTGGGCATCCCAAGTCCTGCACCAGTCGGTTCAGCAGCGATGAGCGCCGTTTGAGTCGACGGCATCGTCTCGGTTGGCGGCGCGTCCATGGCGGGAGTAGTAGCAGATGGAACAACTTCAAGGACAGGCACCGCAGCTTGCTCGGTCCTCTTATGGTCGTCCTCCTCCACATGAATCACCTCTGAAGGAAGCCCGACTGAACAACGTGAGACCACAGGAAAAAGGACAAGATCAAAGATAGAATTCGTGGAACAATAATGTAAGCTCCCGGAGTCGCCACGACGTACCTTGCTGGGATGTGGCAACGTCGTCTGTATCCATGGGATCAATTTCATAGCATGGCGGAGAAGTGGCGGAGGTAGCAGCTCTGTCGAGTAAAATCCACTCGACCAATAAACATGGGTTCAACCAAATACTGAAAGAAGATAGGAGAACAAGACACTTACGCTGAGGCAACGGGAACGGCGATCCTCATCCGAGGCAAAGCCTTCTGAGGCTTGGATCCACTCGGTTTAGCCACCTTGGGAGGTTGGCCCGCGGGCTCAGCAGTAGCATCCCTGGTCCTCTTTGTGCTCCGAGCACTCGGCGCCACGGAAGTAGCTGGCAAGGCGCTCGGAGCCACGAGAGTAGCTGGCAAAGCATCCGGAACCACATGAGGAGCTGGCGGGGCACTCGGAGCCGCTGGGGGAGCCGACGGAGTCACAGGTTCGTGGCGGCGCTTAGTTCGAGGCTCTGGTGGTGGCGGTGGCGCGCTCAGCTCCTCATCTTCCCCCTCCTCCTCTTCATATTCCTCCTCCGTCTCCCCACTCTCGGAGACGTACTCGGCACTCTCCATGCTGCCCTCCTGGCTGCCTTCCTCTTCCTCGGCCAGATTCCCGTTCGAGACGGGAGAAAACCAGTTGGTCCACGCCTGCACGAGATACAATCGACAACATCAGACGTCAAGCAGTGAGACAAGAAAAAGCGATAAATCTAAGACAATTGTCAGCACTCGACAAGTTATACACACCTCATTCGGAGGAGGGTTGTCCGCGTGGAAGGGCTTCACTCGTCGGGCTCCTATGGGGTTATTGCAGGCGCCTGTGATGCTGTGGACCCACGCCGCCACAACCTCCCCGGTCACGCACTCGGGGTGAGTCCGAGTGGAGTCCTCAGGCCCCGTGTAGTGCCACATGGCATGGTGTCGAGCTTGCAGAGGATGGATACGCCGACCCAGAAAAATCTCCAGCAAATCTATTCCGATGACTTCCTTGCGGACGACATCCACCAGCGCGTCGACCAGAGGCTGAATCTGGATCTTTTCCATCTTCGTGAGCGCAAGCTGCCTAGGCGGAGCCGGTCGGTCTAAGCTGAAAGGGAGCAGTCTAGTTGCGGCATTGGGACAAGCGACGTCCTGGGAGTAGAACCAAGTCGACTGCCAGTTCCTAACAGATTCAGACAACTGAAGAGCGGGATAGCTACTTTTTCTTTTCTTCTGGAAGCCTAAGCCTCCGCAGAGCTGGAGGAGATGAGTTTTGTGGTCCGACTGGCTAAGTCTTTTGATGGTTTGGGATCTAGCAGAGAAGATGTGCTTAAAGCGCCCCCAATGAGGAGGGCAACCGATAAAACACTCGCAAAGCACGACGAAGGCAGAGAGATGAGCTATTGCGTTGGGAGGAAAATGGTGGAGCTGCGCCCCGAAGTGGTTCATTATACCTCTAAAGAAGGGATGAGGAGGCAGAGAGAAGCCTCGGTACACGTGACTGAGCAGGAAGACGCGCTCATCCTCCCGTGGAGCCGGCTCCGTCTCACCCTCCGCCGGGAGCCTCCACGACTTGTTCTCGATCAGGCCTTGCTCCACCAGCTCCAGCATGTCGCTCTTCGTCACCGTGGAGGGGAGGAAATCCCCCTGGATCAACCCGTCGGCAGCGCCTGCTGTCGCCGTTGAGCGGGAGCTGCCGTCTTCTTCTTCTTCCGCGCCTCGAGCTTGCTCGTCTGCCCCTTCGTCATGGTGGAGGCTGCAGATCCGCGGAGGAGAGGAAGAAGGAAGGAGCTTGGGGTGCGCAGGAAGCCACGGGAGAAGCGGGGCGAGTGCGAGCTATCAGGCGAGTGCGAGTTATCAGGTGAGGGCAACGAGAAACCCTCGCTGGAGAGGGTGAAATAAGGTTCCGACTGGGTCACTAGCAGGTGGCCCCTAAATCTTATCCCCCGACCGGTTGCTGCGATATTAGTGGAGGAGATGAAGGCGTGGAAATCGAGGCGGAAGATACTACTCGATGACGATGTTGTCATCCCCGCTGAGCGTGCGGCAACCGAAATTTGAGGATCCCAGAAAATCCGCCGCTGTTAGTTGACCGGTCACGTCAAAAGATTCCATGAAAGCAGTCGGTCTCTGACGGTTCGTTTCACAGATATATCCACTCGGATCACTGGTCAAGAGGACAAAATGGATCGAGGCAAACAACGCCAAAGTCGCATCCAAACCAGTCGGATCCGTACTCCAAGCATCGTTTCGTCGTTCCAACCCCGATCCATTCGGGGACTAATGGTGGGGTTATTGTCCTAGGGTAGGGTCATAGGCCTGCCCTATAGGTCCTACCCAAGGACTACCCTTCATAAGGGACAAGGCCCTTAGTCAGTTTCGACTGAATTAAGGACTTCCCATCATCCAGGCGGTGACGATTCCTCCATCATCCAGTCGGAGATGAGCATTCGGAGCGTATCAAACTTACCGACTGGATTCCACTATGTACATCGTAACCCCCCTCGAGGGCAACGGTCATACTTTTTCATGTACCTTTATTAGCATTTAAGGCGTACGTTACCTGTAACGTAGACATTTAATCGCCACTACTCCCCCCTGTGCACGGAACCGTTGTGAAGGGCAGCGCACTCTATATAAGTCGCCCTCCCCACTGGTGCAGGGGTTAGCAATTCACTGTAATCCATATTCCACTCGACATCAAGCTCCCAAGAGCACTGAGACGTAGGGCTTTTACCTGCACCATAGAGCGGCCTGAACTCATACAACCTCGCCGTAGCTAAGGCTCTGCCCATCCTTTCGTACCCTACACATCTACTGTCAGACTTATACCCGTGACAAGCAGGACATATGGTTTTACCTCCATCGAAGGGGCTAAACCAGGGTAAACACGTCTCTCTCGATTCCGACCAACCCCTCTCAAGCCACCACCTAGTTGTGATGGCCTCACACTAAAGTCATTTCAGGAGGACATCTGTTGTGACAAAACCACGACACCGACAAAACCTGAAACTTTTCTAGTAGCCAAAATATGACTTACCATATATATATATATATATATATATTTACATATGAACCATTTCGGAGGTCCTCGTGATACCCGCAATCTCATATGGGACTCCGAACAACATTCGCTCACCAATGTACATATCCCAATACTACTCTAGCGACATCGAACATTAAGCGTGTAGACCTTACGGGTTTGAGAATCATGTAGACATGAACGAGACTCCTCTATGGTTAATAACCAATACGAGGACCTAGATGCCCATATTGGTTCCAACAAGTGCACAAAAATATTTATCAGTCAAACCATGATGTCAAGGATTCACTCAATCCTGTATGATGTTCCCTCTGTCAATTGGTATGTTACTTTCTCGAGATTCGATTGTCGGTATCTCCATACCCAGTTCAATTTCATTAGCAGCAAGTCTCCTTAATCATTCCATAATACAAGATCTTATTACTAACTCCTTAGTCATATTGCTTGCAAGCTTCCTATGATGTTGTATTACCAAGAGGGCCTAGTGATACCTCTCCATCATACGGAGTGACGAATCTTAGTCTCAATCCATGCCAACCCAACAAATACCCTCGGAGATACCTGTAGATTACCTTTATGATAAGCCAGTTACGAAGTGATGTTTGATACACACAAGACAATCCTCGAGTGTCAGGGGGTTGCATGATCGCATGGTCTTAGGAACAGATACTTGACATGAAGAAAGCAGTCGCAATAAACTAAGTGATATAATCAAATGCTATGCTTACGATTGGGTCTTGTCCATCACATCCATATCCTAATGATGTGATCTCGTTATTGAATGGCAAATCATGTCTATGGTTAGGAAACCTTAACCATCTTTGATCAACGAGCTAGTCTAGTAGAGGCACACTAGGAACACAGTGTTGTTTATATATCCACATATGTATTTAAATTTACGATCAATACAATTCTAACATGGATAATATTCCACAAATTGTTTTTCTGGAATTTTTTGTGGCTGGTAAATTTTATTTTTGTGGAAAGTCCAAAAACAACAGGAAACTTCAATTCGCACTGGGCATTGGTTAGTAGAGAAAAATAATAAATAATGTTTTAGTAGGTTCCAATAGTATGCTCATTTAATATAAATATGATAGTAAAGAAGCAAAAAAAATATACATACATAAGAGATTTGTCAATCCCCACTTGTGGCTGATGCACCACGGAAGGGAGAACCTATCGGGATCGCACTCACCCCTTCCCCCACAAAGAATAGGGGCACACAAACGAAAGAGGATCCTTTAGGATCACTTCCCGCTTTCCCTGTATTGCCCCCAACAAAAAGGGGGCACAACATTTAGGGCCCATGTGGGCCCATTTGAGCACTGCCCCTTGCACTAGGCAAGGTGACCACCACTAGGTCCCTCTTGAACATTTTGGATCCTTCTGACAGCTTTCATGGGCTTACATAACTTCTATGACCTTCTCAACATCCTTGGTGCATTTCTAGGACGTTTAAAAACATTTCTTGAATAATACGGAACACTTGTAGTACCCTTCTCTGATTCTCCTATGATCTTGAGTTATCCAAGAACCACTAATCATTAAGCGTGTGACCCTTCACATTCAGCCATATATGGACATGACCTGGTACACCTTCTGGTCAATAATGAACACTGATATCTTTACACCCATAACCACTCTTCTATATCCACAAATATCTTTACCGAGTGGACCTTTTGTTCCACACACAAATCTTTACAGCATGCTATGTTATAAAACATGAAACGTGACTTTTTTCATTATGCTTGTAAATCAACTCTTTGTTCACATTATAAAGTTACCCTCATTACCGATTTTATTCTCTTTTGTCATTTCCATATTATGGTATCCACGTGATCACAATCACGTTGTATCTCGTCAACGGTAATGGATAATGTAATACCTAGTGGAAATGAAGAGTAGTTGTCCTTCATCGAAGGAGTTGATCCTTGTCTTTAACTATCGAGTCCCTTCACATACTTTTCTGACGTACCCGAAAGTTTCCTGTATGATCATCCATTTATATATAACATTTGTCAACCCCAAACTAACCATTCGGTATCAAGGTCCACGATACTCTCATGGTCTAAGGTTGAAGTATACGTTAATGATACATCTCCAATGTATCGATAATTTAAGAAGTATTCATGCCATATTCACCTATGTTTAGAGCATTTTTATATGGATTTGATGTAATTTTTATTATTTATTTAGAACTAACCTGGACTGAAAATGTATTCAGCAGAATTAGCATGGTGTTTTTTTGTGCGAGAAATAAAAGTTCTTGGATCACCCGAAACTTTTTTCTCGCTCGAAAGAAGACTTGGAAGCTTTGGGAGGAGATGGCACGCTCCATGAGGAGCCACCATGAAATAGGGAGCATCCAGGGGGTGGTCGGGCCTTGATATGTGGTGGCCCTCTCAAGGCTTCGTTTTGCGTGATTCTGACGCCGAAAAATCCTATGTATATCAAAACCCTCAGAAATAAACAGAGAACTTCCGCTCCACCGCCGCAACTTTGTATCTCAAAGAAACACCCATCTGCAACTCTCTCTATCATCCTGGTGGAGGCCATGACAAGGAGGGGGTAGTTCACCCTCGGGGCGGAGGCTATGTACTAGTTGCCATGTTTTCTCTCTCTCTCTCTTTTGATCTCGAGATGTCCCGATCTTGATGTATCATGGGCTTTGTTAATATAGTTGGATCATATGGTGGTGTTCCCACGCTATCTTGGTGTGATGAATTGAACCTTTCACTTTGCAATTTTCTTATGTCAGACTGAATATTGAATTTGAGAACACTTGATGTATGTATAGCATGTGGATACCCGTGGTAAAAATGGGGTATTCTTTTGATTCACTTGATATATGTTATGGCATCAACTTGCGGATTCGGATGACCTTGGGGATCTATGCACATGGGATGATTGCATATTTTCATACTACATTCTCTGATAGAAATATTAGGGTACTCTTTAAAGTTATTTGTGTTAGATTGAATATGATGAATAAAAAATGTTTGATGCATGTCACATAATTAACCCACGGATACTTGAGGTGACGTTGCAGTATGTAGGCAACATTAGGGTTGATTGATATGTGTCATGGGTGTTATTCCAGTACGAACTTTAGGCATGTTTGTGACGCTTATAGGAATAGCCTAAAATATTGATAGGGAAGAATAACTTTGAGGTGGTTCTACTACCTACAACAATTTCATCTTATATTATGTGCTAGATAGTAACTTTGGAGTGATTCTTTGTTGCACGTTGAGGGGTGCTCATATGATTCTACTATGTTAGCATTGTTCAGAGATTGCACTAGTGAAAGTATGAAACCTAGGCCTTATTTCAAAGCATTTATATAACGTTTTGCTTGATGTTTAGTACTTGTTAGCTTGCTGATTTTATTTATTCAAATTACAAAAATTTATATCTACTATCCATACCACAATTGTATCACCATCTCTTCACCGAACTAGTGCACCTATCCATACCACAGTTATATTGATTGCAAGGTTGTCTAAGAGAGACCGTATTCATCCTACACCTCCGATGTATTGATAGACCTTAGGTCATCCACTTGAGGGAAAATTGCTACTGCCCTACAAAACTATGTGCTTAGAGGCCTAACATAGTCTTCAAGAATAAAGTTGCATGGTATACATCCTGCTCTTTTCTAGCGCCATTGCCGCGAATGTGAGTGATTGAAGGTATATTTTTAGATCTTGCATTTAAATCTTTTCATTTCTTATTTGTCACTAGTTTTGTTTTATCAAAGAAAATTACAAAAATGGAATTTAGGTTGCCTCAATTGCGTTGCCTTTTTAATGTCTTTCGTGAAAATGATGGTTCGGAAAATTGTGCTCAATTTATAGAGGAAGAATTTATAAAAATGCTTAATGTGAAATCCTTGAATGATGAACACGATAGTAATATTGTTAGTATGAATTATATGAATATCCATGACGCTATTGATATGCAAATCCACAAGTTGGGGGTGCTATATTTGATGAAGATGATATTTTTAGTACCGCAAGTTTTGGTGACCAAATTTATTATGATGAAAGCATGCCTCCTATTTATGATCATTATATTGATGAAAGTGGGTTTGGAAGAGTTTAAGATCTAGGAAGTAGTGATACCACTATTTTGGAGGGTTTTGAATCTTCTCTTAATGAAAAAGTGAAATTGGAGAGGTCATGACTTTGTTTAGTGATGTGTCGACTATTTTGGAAGAGGTTTCAACTGACTACGACAACAAAGTTGATATCTATGATGATTATTGTGATGAAATGTATGCTATAAATAATAATGATAACCATGAAACTTTCCATCATGATTTTATTTTCATTTGGATTATATCAATCAAGTATCTGATGATAGTTTTTTTTTTGAGTTTGGTACCACTACAATGAATGAGAATAATTTTGCTTATGTGTAGACTAATACAAATTATGTTGTTGTGAATCATGAAAATAATGCTTTATGTGATAGTTATATTGTTGAATTACTTCACAATCCTACTGAAAATTATTATCAGAGAGAAACATATGCTTGTAAGTATTGCAATAATACCAAGTTTCCTCTCTATGTGTTCAATGTTTTGAAGTTGCACTTGTTTTGCCTTCCTATGAAATTTGATTCTTGAAACAATAAATTGTTTTGTTGCAAAATACCTACGGATAGGAAGTGGGTTAGGATTAAATGTGCTTGCTATGTGATTCATGATGCTCTTTTCCATGTTTCAATTACTATTCTTATGTGAGCATCATTGAAATCATCATGCTTAGCATAAAGGCATTAAAGAAAAGCGCTTGTTGCAAGACAACCCAACACTTTTCCTTTCTGTTTTTGTGTGATACAATGATTAATCTACTGTAGTAATCATTTATTGTGTATTTTATTTCAATAAAGTGCCAAGTAAAACCTTTGGGATAGTGTGGATACCCATTCGATTGATTTTGTGGAAAAACAGAAAGTTTTGCATTTAGTATATGAATTATGTGATTTTCCTGGAAAGAAAAAAATCTATTTTTTTAAAACAAGATGGAATGCAAATTCTCTTTATGTTCCAAATTTTTATGGATTTTTAGATCAGGGAAGTATGGTGTTCATTGACATCTTCGCAGACTATTCTGTTTTTGATAGATTTTGTTTTGCCTGCATAGTTTTCTTGTTTTCTGTTTTCATAGCTTATATTGAGTGATATAAATTATGGAAATTATAGAATAAAGTATGTATCATGTGATAACAATTATTAATCTTGTGTTGAAAATACCTAAGAGTATGATATACATTTATTACACTAACCCATCTAATGAAGTTCCAATAAGTTTTGTGTGATTGAAGTTTTTGAAGTTTCGGGTCAGATACCTATGTGAGGTGAATAAGGAGCATAAAGAACCTAATCTTGGGGACTCCCAAGGCACCCCAAGGTAATAACCAACGACTACTCAAGCGTCTAAGCTTTGGGATGCCCCGGAAGGCATCCCCTCTTCCGCCTTCAACACTATCGGTATATCTTACCTGGATCTATAATTTTATTCGTCACATGATATATCGTTTTACTTGGAGAATCATTTTAATTTGTTATTTTTTGCTTGAAGTTATTTATAATCTTGCTTTTCAATCATAAGTTCCAAGAATTTCCATTATAATGCTTGAATTTCATGTGTGATATGTGTTGTACAAAAACAGAAACTTTAGCTATAGTATTTGAACTATAAGATTTAGCTGAAACGTCGATAGTTTCTGAAATTTTTACGAAGTACTTTCATACAACTTTTTTAGCTTATCCTAAGTTTTCATAATTATTAGAGTGATATCAGTGTACTGTTTAAACATATTGCTACAGACTGTTCTGTTTGGACAGATTGATGTCATAGTTTTGTTATCTACTTATCCTAGAGTTTTCATGGTTATATTGGTAGATATAAATTGTGGAAATGATAGTATATAGTAAATAATGTTTGAAAATTATTATGAAACTTGTATTGGCAGTACATGAAGTGTTGATTTGTTCTTATGTGTACTAACCTCTCTTACGAATTATTTTCCAGTTTTGTCTGGATGATGTTTGTGAGACTTCGGTAAAACAGGGATATGAGAGGATTTAATGAGACAAAAACGCTCAAGTTTGGGGATGCCCAAGGCATCCAAGTCAAAATTACAAGAAGTGTGAAGCATCTAACTTTGGGTATGCTACGCATCTCACCTCTTTTCGTCAACAAATATTGGTTAGAATATGTTGAGCCCATTGTTGAGGAAATCGTTAACTGGTAACTGCTAGGTTGGCTGGCGAGTAGGGGATTAATAGGCTAATAGGTAATTTAATAGACCATTTAATACATTATTTGGGTGATTTATGAGTTAATCGGCTACTCGGTGTGTAGGGAAACGTAGTAAATTCAAAATTTTCCTACGCCATACAAGGATCTATCTATGGAGAGACCAACAATGAGCAAGAGGGAAGAGCATCTTCATACCTTTGAAGATCGCTAAGCGGAAGCGTTACTAGAACGCGGTCGATGGAGTCGTACTCGCAGCGATTCAGATCGCGGTGTGATTCTGATCTATGTGCGGAATCACAGCACCTCAGCGTTCAACACACATGCATCCTGGTGACGTCTCCAACACCTTGAACCAGCAAGGAGGGAGGAGAGGTTGAGCGAGAGCTCCAGCAGCACGATGGCGTGGTGGCGGTAGAGCTACGTGGAACTCCGATAGTACTTCTCCAAGCACTACGGAGGACGAGGAAGAAGAGAGGTAGGGTTACGCCGAGAGAGAGAGGTTTGTGTGTCTCAAAACAGCCCCAACTCATGGGTATATATAGGAGGAGAGGGAGGAGGGGCACCACCTCTTGGGCTCCCACCCTAGAGGTGGCGACTGCCCCATCTGGCGCCAGGAGGTGGCGGCCACGGCAGGGATAGGGAGCGGTGGCACGCGAGGTGGGCCTGGGCCCCCTCCTGCGTTAGGGTTGCCCCCCTTCCCTCCTTTGCCACGCCTTGGGCTGGGTGGGAGGCGCACCAGCCCACCAAGGGGATGGTTCCATCCGACACTTAGCCCATGTAGCCTCCCGGGGCTGGTGCTCCCACCCAGTGGACCCCCGAAACCCTTTCGCTCGTCCCAGTACGTTACCCATGACGCCCGAAATATTTCCAGTGTCCAAAATCTCACTTCCTATTTATAATTCTTTACCTACGGACCATCCTGGAGTTCCTCATGATGTCCGGGATCTCATACGGGACTCCGAACAACCTTCGGTATCCACGTACACTATTTCCCTATAACCCAAGGGTCATCGAACCTTGAGTGTGTAGACCATACGGGTTCAGGAGACAAGCAGACATGACCGAGACATCTCTCCGGCCAATAACCAACAGCGGGGTCTGGATATCCATGTTGGTTCCCACACGTTCCACAAGGATCTCATCGGATGAACCACGATGTCAAGGATTCAATCAATCCCGTATGCAATTCCCTTTGTCTATCGGTATGATACTTGCCCGAGGTTCGATCGTTGGTATCCCTATACCTTGTTCAATCTCGTTACGTGCAAGTCTCTTTACTCATTCCGTAGCACATCATCCCATGACTAACTCCTTAGTCACATTGAGCTCATTATGATGATGTTCTACCGAGTGGTCCCAGAGATGCCTCTCCATCACACGGAGTGACAAATCCCGGTCTTGATTCGTACCAACTCAACACACACTTTCGGAGATACCCGTAGTGCATCTTTCTAGGTACCCAGTTACGTTGTGACATTTTATACAACCAAAGCACTTCTACGGTATCCGGGAGTTGCACAATCTCACGGTCCAAGGAAATGATACTTGACATTAGAAAAGCTTTAGCAGACGGACAACAAGATCTAGTGCTATGCTTAGGATTGGGTCTAGTCCATCACATCATTCTCCCAATGATGTGATCCCGTTATCAACGATATCCAATGTCCATGATCAGGAAACCATGATCATCTATTGATCAACAAGGTAGCCAACTAGAGGCTTACTAGGGACATATTGTGATCTATATATTCACACATGTATTACTGTTTCCGGTTAATACAATTACAACATGAACAATAGACAATTATCATGAACAAGGAAATTTAATAGTAACAACTTAATTATTGCCTCTAGGGCATATTTCCAACAGTCTCCCACTTGCACTAGACTCAATAATCTAGTTATATTGTGATGAATCAAACACCCATAGAATTCTGCTGTTAATCATGTTTTGCTCGTGGAAGAGGTTTAGTCAATGGGTATGCAATATTCAGATCCGTGTGTACTTTACAAATATGTATTTCTCCTTTATCGACGTAGTCCTGGATGGAGTTGTAGCGGCGTTTGATGTTCTTGGTCTTCCTGTGAAATTTCGGCTCCTTGGCTATGGCAATAGCTCTAGTGTTGTCACAGAAGAGTGTCATCGGGACTCATGCACTTGGAATCACTCCAAGGTCGGTGCGGAACTCCTTCATCCAAATCCCTTCTTGAGCTGCTTCTGAAGCAGCTATGTACTCAGCTTCACATGTAGATGCTGCAACGACGTCTTGCTTGCAGCTACACCAGCTGACTGCCCCACCATTGAAAACATACCCGTATCCGGTTTGTGACTTGGAGTCATACATATCTATGTCGAAGCTAGCATCGGCGTAACCCTTTACGACGAGCTCTTCGTCACTTCCATAAACGAGAAACATTTCCTTAGTCCTTTTAAGGTACTTAAGGACATTCTTGACCGCTGTCTAGTGTTCCATACCGGTATCACTTTGGTACCTCCCTACCAAACTTATGGCAAGGTTCACATCAGGTCTGGTACACAGCATGACATACATAAGAGAATCTACGGCTGAAGCGTAGGGGATGGTACTCATCTTCTCTTTTTTCTGCCGTGGTCGGGCATTGAGTCTTACTCAATTTCATACCTTGCAATACAGGCAAGAACCCCTTCTTTGACTTATCCATATTGAACTTCTTCAATATTTTGTCAAGGTACGTACTTTGTGAAAGACCTATGAGGCGTCTTGATCTATATCTACAGATCTTGATGCCTCATATGTATGCAGCTTCTCCAAGGTCCTTCATTGAAGAACTTGTGTTCAAGTAGGACTTTTTGCTCTCCAATAACTCTATATCAGTTCCCATCAACAATATGTCATCCACATATAGTACGAGAAACGCTACAGAGCTCCCACTCACTTTTTTGAAAATACAGGATTCTCCATAAACATGTATAAACCCAAACGCTTTAATCACCTCATTAAAGTGAATCTTCCAACTCTGATATGCTTGCACCAGCCCATAGATGGAGCGCTGGAGCTTGCATACATTTTTAGCACTCTTAGGATCGACAAGACCTTCTGGTTGCATCATATATAACTCTTCCTTAAGATATCCATTAAGGAATGTTGTTTTGACGTCCATTTTCCAAATTTCATAATCATGAAATGCGGGAATTGCTAACATGATTCAGACTGACTTCAGCTTTGCTACGGGAGAGAAAGTCTCATTGTAGTCACTTCCTTGAATTTGTCGAAAACCCTTTGCGACAAGTCGAGCTTTATGAACGGTCACATTACCGTCCGCGCCAGTCTTCTTCTTAAAGATCCATTTTTTTTCTATGGCTCGCTGATCATCGGGCAAGTCCACGAGAGTCCATACTTTGTTCTCATACATGGATCCTATCTCGGATTTCATGGCCTCAAGCCATTTGTTGGAATCCGGGCCCGCCATCGCTTCTTCGTAGTTCGAATGTTCACTGTTGTCTAACAACATGATTTCGATGACAGGGTTACCGTACCACTCTGGTGCGGAGCGTGGCCTTGTCGACCTTCGAGGTTCAATAGCAACTTGATCCAAAGTGTCGTGAACATCATCATTAACTTCATTTCTAGCCGGTGCAGGCACCTCAGAAACATTTGCTTGCGCTGCGCTACTCTCCGATTCAAGAGGAGGTACGATTACCTCATCAAGCTCTATTTTCCTCCCACTTACTTCTTTTGAGAGAAACTCTTTCTATAGAAAGGTTCCGTTCTTTCCAACAAAGACTTTGCCTTCGGATCTAAGGTAGAAGGTGTACCCAATAGTTTCCTTAGGGTATCCTATGAAGACGCATTTCTCCGCTTTGGGTTCGAACTTTTCTGGTTGAAGTTTCTTCACATAAGCATCGCAGCCCCAAACTTTCAAAAACGACAGCTTAGGTTTCTTTCCAAACCATAATTCATACGGTGTCGTCTCACCGGATTTAGACGATGCCATATTTAAAGTGAATGATGCGGTTTCCAATGCACATCCCCAAAATAATAGCGGTAAGTCGTTAAGAGACATCATAGATCGCAACATATCTAATAAAGTGCGATTACGACGTTCAGACACACTGTTACGCGGCGGTGTGCCACGTGGCGTGAGTTGTGAAACAATCCCACATTTCCGTAGGTGTGTGCCAAATTCATGACTCAAATATTCTCCTCCACGATCAGATCATAGAAACTTTATTTTCTTGTCGCGTTGATTTTCTACCTCACTCTGAAATTCCTTGAACTTTTCAAAGATTTGAGATTTGTGCTTCATTAAGTAAACATATCCATATCTACTTAAATCATTAGTGAGGGTGAGAACATAACGATAGCCACTGCGAGCTTCAACACTCATTGGACCGCATACATCGGTATGTATTATTTCCAACAAGTTGATTGCTCGTTCCATTATTCCAGAGAATGGAGTCTTGGTCATCTTGCCCATGTGGCACGATTCGCATGTGTCAAATGATTCAAAATCAAGAGACTCCAAAATTCCATCACTATGGTGTTTATTCATGCGCTTGACACCGATATGACCAAGGTGGCAGTGCCACAAGTATGTGGGACTATCATTATCAACCTTACATCTTTTGGTACTCACACTATGAATATGTGTAACATCACGATCGAGATTCATCGAGAATAAACCATTGACCAGCGGGGCATGACCATAGAACATATCACTCATATAAATAAAACAACCATTATTCTCTGACTTAAATGAGTAGCCATCTCGCATTAAGCAAGAACCCTATACAATGTTCATGCTCAAAGATGGTACTAAATAACAATTATTAAGGTTTAAAACTAATCCCGAAGGTAGATGTAGAGGTAGCATGCCGACGGCGATCACATCGACCTTGGAACCATGCCCGACGCGCATCATCACCTCATCCTTACCCAGCCTTCGTTTATTCCGCAGTTCCTGCTTAGAGTTGCAAATGTGAGCAACAACACCGGTATCAAATACCAAGGAGCTACTATGAGCGCTGGTAAGGTAAACATCAATAACATGTATATCGTATATACCTTTGACGTTGCCGGCCTTCTTATTCGCTAAGTATTTGGGGAAGTTGCGCTTCCAGTGACCGGTTCGCTTGCAATAGTAGCACTCAGTCTCAGGCTTGGGTCCATTCTTTTTCTTCTTCCTGGCAACTAGCTTACCGGGCACGACAACTTCTTTGCTATCTTTCTTGAAGTTCTTCTTACCCTTGCCTTTCTTGAAACTAGTGGTCTTATTGACCATCAACACTTGATGATCTTTCTTGATTTCTTCCTCGGCAGACTTCAACATCAAGTACAACTCGGGAGTGGTTTTCTCCATGCGTTGCATGTTATAGTTCATCAGAAAGCTTTTATAGCTAGGTGGAAGCGATTGGAGGATTTTGTCAATGACAGCATCATCCGGAAGTTCGACTCCGAGCTGAGTCATACGACCGTGCAACCCAGACATTCTGAGTATATGCTCACTGACAGAACCATTTTCGTCCATCTTACTGCAAAAGAACTTGTCACAGACTTCATATCACTCGACCCGGGCATGGCGCTAAAAAACTAGTTTCATATCTTGGAACATCTCATATGCTCCGTGTTGCTCAAAACACCTTTGGAGCCCCGGTTCTAAACTGGATAGCATGCCGCACTGAACCAGAGCGTAGTCATCACTCCAAGACTGCCAGGCGTTCTGAATGTCCTGGGCTGCCGTGGCAGCGGGAGGATTACCTAGCGCCGCATCAAGGACATAAGCCTTCTTGGCCGCAATAAGGATGAGCTATAAGCTACGGACCCAATCCACATAGTTGCTCCCATCATCTGTCAGCTTTTTTTTCTCTAGGAACGCATTGAAATTCAGGTTGACAGGTGCGTTGGCCATTGGATCTACAATATTTGTAAAAATAACGTTTGGACTAAGTTCATGATAATCAAGTTCATCTAATCAAATTATGTAATGGACTCCCACTTAAATTGACATCCCTCTAGTCATCTAAGTGTTACATGATCCACGTCGACTATCTCGTGGCTGATCATCACGTGAGACAGAGTAGTCATCAATGGTGAGCATCCCCATGTTGATCATATCAACCATATAACCCATGTTCGACCTTTCGGTTTCCCGTATTCGAGACCATGTATGTACATGCTAGACTCGTTGAGTCAACCTAAGTGTTTTGTGTTTGTAAACTGGCTTACACCCGTTGTATGCGAACGTTAGAATCTATCACACACGATCATCACGTGGTGCTTCGGGACAACGATCCTTCGCAGCGGTGCACACTCAGGGAAATACTTTCTCGAAATTTTATGAGGGATCATCTTATTAAGCTACCGTCGTTCTAAGCAATAAGATGAAAAACATGATAAACATCACATGCAATCATATAATGACATGATATGGCCATTATCATCTTTGCTCCTTTGATCTCCATCTTCGGGGCATCGCATGATCATCATCATCACCGGCGTGACACCATGATCTCCATCATCATGATATCCATCATTGTGTCTCCGTGAAGTTGTCACGCCAACTATTACTTCTACTACTATAGCTAACCGTTAGAAATGAAGTAAAGTAACAAACACATGACGTTGCATCTCATACAATAAATTAAGACAACTGCTATGGCTCCTGCCAGTTGTCGTACTCATCGACATGCAAGTCGTGAATCCTATTACAAGAACATGATCAATCTCATACATCACACATGTAACATCACATGCTTTGGCCGTATCACATCACATAGCAAACCCTCCAAAAACAAGTTAGACGTCCTCTAATTGTTGTCGCAAGTTTTACGTGGCTGATTTGGGTTTCTAGCAAGAACACCTTCTTACCTATGTGATAGACACAACGTTGATATGTGTGACACCCCGGTATTTAAGCTACAGTAACCGCACCCTAATGATGCTAGGTCATCATATTTAACTAAGCTAGATTGTCACTTAATAAATATCAAAGTAGTTATCATATTTAATTTAAAGACAAACGATTGAAATTTTCAAATGTAAAAAGAAAATCTTTGAGTTGTAGCAGATAAATAATGGTTAATATATTTTCTAAACTAGAATGCAGAAAAATATAAAAATAAAGAAATAAGCAAAAGGGTAAAATAAAACTGAAAATGAAATACAAAAAAAACAAAAAAACAAAAACAAAACAAGACCTTCACCCCACTGGACCGAACCCAATCAGCCCACCTAAACTACCCGAGCCCACTTCCACCGGGGGGTATAAACACCCCCCCTAACCGGGCTGCTCCCTCCCCTCCACACTCCCTGGCCGCCGCCACCCCCATGGTGCCTACCTACCGTTGGTATCTCTCTCCCCGAGGCCAACCCCACGAGAGCCCCCTGCCTCCCGAGCCCCACCAACCCCGCGACACCCCCTCCTCTCTCGATCTCACCAACTCCACCACGAACCCCACTCCCATCCCCTGGCGCTCGATCCCACAGCGCCTCCAGCCCGTCCGCTACATCCTCCTCACCAACCACCCCCGATAAGCCCCAGATCTCGGCTCCCTCCAGCGACCCCCCTTCCCCTCGATCCCCCTGCCTCCCACCGACAGCCCCCCCTCTCGGCTCGCTTCCATCCCGCCGGCCCTCGCCGGGCCCTCCCCCTCGCTCGGCTTCCCCCCGGATCCCCCATCGAGCCCTTCCCATCCCCAGGAGCCCCATCACCAACCGGCGGCCCCCACATCTACCTTCCCATCTCGCCGCACCCCTCCTCGGCGAGCCCTTCTCCACTCCGGCGGCCCCCACGGCTCGCCCTCCCCTCAACCAGCACCGCCCCTGCCTCCCTCCGGCGCGCAACCCCCCCACCGCCGGCAACCCCTCCTCTCCCGGCGGCTTCACTCCCCATCGTTAGAGCACCTCCCCGGCGGTGCCCCGGCGACCTCCGCACCGGCCGGCCCTCCACAACCGGCGCCACCGACTGGCCCCTCAACAAGCTCACCGGAACCGCTCCGCTACGCCGGATTCGCCGGCATCCTCCTCCCCAACCTCCTCCCCGCCGGTCTACCTCTATGCCGAGCCTCTGCTTCCCCGTCAACGGTGGTGAGGCACCGCGGCTCCGGCCCCCCTCTCCTTCCGTTTCCCGCCCCGGTTCCGTTCCGGAAATTAGTTTCTCGTTCCCGCGCCGATTGTTTCCTGTAGGTGTAGTTGGAGGTTGCCCCCTTCCTCTGTATTGAGAGAGATGGCAGAGATAAGCAGAGAGTTAGAGAGTTAGCAGAGAGTTGTGTTAGAGAAAATAGAAAGAAAAATAATGTATGTGTATGTATGTATTAATGTATGTATGTATGTATTGCGTATGTATGCACGTGTGTAGAGAAAAGAAAAACTAAAAAAATATGTTTTATTAGTAAAATAAATAAATAAATGATTTGATATATTAATTGGTTAATTAATTAAATGGATAATTAGGTAATTAGAATAATTGGAGTATGACACATGGGTCCCCCACTAAATTAATTTGATTATTTACTATTTAATCTTAATTAAAAACTTGTGTCTATGATGCATGGGACCCAGTGGTTAGTTGACCAGTCAACTGCTGATGTCACCATGACATCATGCTGATGTCATAATTTCTTTTAATCAATTTATTTAAATCTGTTTTTAATTCCTAAATAATTAATAAAACTTTAAAAATTAATATTAATTAATCCATAAGTCAAATCAAAATATTTTCAACGTGAAAGTTGATCAGCAGAACGAGACGAACCCGGATACACGGTCCATTCGTCTGTCACGCGTCCCTAGCATAGCAAACATGGAACTTTTCCGTCGTTTTCCATCTGGCCGGTAGTAGCCCGAGACCCGGAAAATATCGTCAGATATTCTTCTGACCCGTCTATGACGGATGTTGCTGCATTAGCTCATGTCTAGCCTGCATCTTGCTATGTCATGCATAGTGTTGCACCGTTCATATATTTTATTGTTTCTTCCCCCTCTTCTTACCGGTAGACCCCGAGACTGATGCTGCTGCCGGGCACATCTACGACCCTGCCGATCAGTCCTTTGCCGCAGAGCAGCAAGGCAAGCAAACCCCCCTTGATCATTCCTATATCGCCTATGTCTTTCTTCCTACTGCTTGCATTAGTATTTTGCTACTGTTGTAGATAGCTCCTATATCTGATGCACAACCTGTTTTTGATGAACTGCTACTTTCAACACTGTACATTTAAATATGCTTAGTATAGGTGGAGCAGTCATCCCCTCTGACCCCGTAATCCAGTTGCCCCGCTTGTTTTAAAATCTTGATCGCTGATCGACGAGCCAGACCCGGCACAACACATACACCCCCCTTAATTGTACGACACTACAGAGATACTATCGAGTACCGAGGGTGACACCTCGCTAAGTACTCCTGATAATATCTCTGTAGTATAGCTAGTCGGTCGTGGTTATCGAGGGTGATTCCTCTTTCACCATTCCCGACGAGGCCTCTGTCGTGCAACGCCTCAAGTGTGGGACCCTCGAGGGTGATTCCTCTAAGCCCACCTTGACGGCTACATCGTTCGGAATCCAACGAGGGTGATACCTTGGATTCCCCCGATGTTACAACCACACAGTTACTCGACAAGGTTACTCGGATCAATGGTGATTAGTTGAAAGATGGGTGGATTCCCGCGAGATTGTGTTGATGGCCTAATTAAAATGATAATGGATTTGGCTATTTGATCTGGGTTGGTTGGAGAGCTTTTTGCACTAACCGGCTACGCGGGAAGAATTATGGGTACTCGGCGTGGTGGTATCAGCCGAAGCTTTTCAGATGTCAGCAATGTAGCGGCGCGCGCCTGATTGGTCCAGAGATGCATCGCGCTTGTGATTAAGGGATATTAGGACTGACGTCGGCCACCCACGCCACGTGTAGGAGCGCGAAGGGGAACTGGGCCGACGAACCCTTTGTTGAGTCTTAGGTGGGGCTGTGACATGTCGATATTCCGAGGCCCGGCAGGACCTAGAAAAGTGTGTCCAGCCAGAGTGTTATCGAGCGTGATGGGACATGTCGTGTTTTTTCACGGCAGATGTGCTCGTGAAAGGACTTAGTACTGGAGCCATCGCACGTTGGTGGCGACTCAAAGGGGTTAAGCGGGAGAGAGACGGCAATTTACCCAGGTTCGGCCCCTCTGAGGAGGTAATAGCCTACGTCTTGCTTTGGTGTGTATTGATATGGATTCGATTACAAGGAAGGCGTAACTCGCCTAAACCTAGCACTCGATGATTTCTAACCCGTCCTCTGTCCCCCAGGACCTCGCCTTTATATACAGGTCGACTCCCTAGGGTTTGCAAGGATTCCTTCCTTCTTACAACTCGTGACCATTGCGATCTCTAAATCGCCATCTTCCAAAGCTGGGAGACCCGCCAAGAGCCATACTCGTCATGTGACCTTGATTCGACCAAATTAAGGCCCAACTAAACACTTAGATGAGTTGCCCAATGGATAACCCGGCCCAACTAGGGCGGGTCATCCGCAGGTTACATCCCCAACATTAGGCCCCAAAATTGACTTGAACCTTTCTACTTCACGCCAATACCTCTGCTCCATTGAAGGCGAATCATCCCCTATTTTTTTCATCTGTCCAAAAAAACAGCACACCCGCCATCGCCTTTGGGTACTGACAATCCCTTAAGTCGCCAGATCATTACTAACTAGCCCTTTCTTATTCCTCTTTTTTCGGGAAGACCGCCACAACTCCAACGGATCTTTAGCGCATTGTTATCCCGAAATTTTCGGCGCACATTTATAGCGAATCTTTTATCCCCTGGCGGTTCCCGCTCATGGCGCCTCGATTCCAGCACATGCCTTGATAAATAGGCCGGGGGGACAGAACTGGCGTTTCCCACCTACCAGTCCTGTCACCTTCCTCCCCACCGGCGTAGCGAGAAAAAAACATCGCCTCGAGGGATCCACTGCCGACCGCCACCCTTCCTTCACGCGAGGAGCTTCGGCACCGCCTGTGGGCTTTCGCCGTCATCCATTATCGTGCTGCAACCTACACATCCGCCGTCGTCATCGTCGACTGCATCGCCGTCGGACACCTCGCCATTCACCACAAACTTCACCGCCGCCGGAAACCTCTTCGCTCGACGGGACGCCCGTGCTTTTCCGGCAAACCCCATCACCGTCGTCTCTTCTCACCCGATAATATCAGGTTAGGCTTCCACCTATTTTTAGGAGTAGTTTTACTTTCCGCTTGAACTTCCGCCATTGCCGTGTTCTTGAAGCTCCTTGTGCACAGACGTTATCTGCTCTGAATCGATTAGCATGAGTATCGATAGGATAGCTAATGTTCCGGATACTTTTACCGATCCGCTCTACTCATGAATCTTTGAAAATAATGTTTTCACCAAATGATGGGCATCATCTGATAATAAACTGTCGCGACCAGTCATTTTCTCTAGGTTTTCGCGTCTGTCCGGTAGATCCATTCCTTGTTTTACTGTTTGCAAAAAGTTGTTTCTAGTCTTCATCTCCTGGTACTTCAAATGAAACGCCTTTAGCATCTTCAGAACGTAACCCTTGGGAATAGCCCCACTTCCATAAGTCGCCATAGTGACCCAACTCGGCCCTTAGATCTAGCGGGTCAAAACCCTTCCTTAATCAAAGTACTTGGCGAGTTTGAATGAACCGATTTCATCCCATACAGTAGGTGTCCAAGGCATGTAATATTATACTTTACTTATTTGTAGCATGGGTGCCGTCTTCAAAAGTGACTGGCTTCCTACTAAGGTCGACGACTCCATTTAAGCCGATTATGTGAAAACGGGCAGTTTGGATCCTCAGGACGTTATTGGCTGGCGTACACGGTTCGGAGAAGATCTCCCTAACCCCAAAGAAGGGGAGATAATTGTATTTGTTGAACACCTGGAGCGAGGTTTTAAGCCGCCCGGATCAAAGTTTCTTAGGGACGCCTTAACTTTCATGAACGTCCGTCTCCACGATCTGGGACCCAATTCCATAAGTAATTTGTGCCAATTCCAAGTTCTCTGTGAGGCTTATCTGTGGATCGAGCCTTCTGTCCCCTTATTCTGGCACTTCTTCCATCTGAATCGACAAAAAGAATTCCATAACGGCCCCATCTTGGAACTTGGTGGTCTCAATGTCCAGCGCCGCAGGGACAGCCCATTTCCCTCACTCACCATGCCTAGCCATCCCAAAGGCTGGGGCGAGTCTTGGTTTTACTGTCAAGAGACGTCTCCTGCTGGTGAGAACAAACTTCTGGGTTATAGGCCAACTCGCCTTCCGTCCAACTTCAAGCTTCCACACAAGCTTACCGAGGAGGAAGAATCGGAATTCATCCCAATACTATCTGAATTAAGATCTTTGACGAACAACGGTCTTACCGGGGTTGACCTAATCCGCTGTTGGGTTGAATGGCGTATCCTCCCTCTGAGCCGCCGGGATGGTCTGATGTATGATTTTGATGGCACCCTGGATCATCCTCAATGCTATTTCCGCACAGCTTTAACGGAAAAGGATATTGTGACCATTATCAAAAAGCTGACTGGCGAGCCTGCGGGAAAATGCGGCCAAATCGGCCTTAAGCCTTTCTGCAAAATTAAACCGGCGCCCAAGGTAAACAAACATAACCCGCCTTTGGTTTTTATTCTTTATGCTTCATTTATATTGTGGTTTCGTAATATATGCCATTTCAGAAAGGCGATAAGTTCTGGTCCAGGCGGCCCAAAACGCAAGCCGTGAAAAATGTCAAGCCGCCCTCAAAGAAAACCAAGGGTAAGGCCAAATCTGCTGCAACCGAACCATCCAAAGTTGACGAATCACAAGTTGGCGATGCACTTTCGGAGGTAAAAATTCGTTCTCTTTTCACTCGCCACCTATTACTGTTAGCCTTTGTACTTATATCTCTTCCTTCCCTTGAAATAGAATGAAGATAATGAAAGCCAAGAGGACTATGTTGAGGTAATTTCTGTTTCCTCTGATTCATCTCCTTCTCCAACAAAGCCGGCCAGGCGAATTTGTGGGAAAGTTCCCTTCTCATATCCAAATGCTTATTTGGACCCAAACTTCCTACTGAAGAAAGCACAGCACGCCTCAAACCGGAAAACACGAAGTCACTCTGGCGATCTGGTATCTGGCTTACCAGCAACGAACAAAAGAAAGCCAAGCGAGGTACTTTTATGAGTAACCATTATTCATGCTTCTTTGGATCACATTTGTAACCCGCCTGTATTATTGACGTATAATTCTTGCAGAACTCTCCTCCCACTTCCGGCGACTCAGTGATGTCAACACTTCCACCAATGATTCGAGTTCCGGGGTAAGTCTTTTGATAACCTTGCCTCGCCTTTTGAGAATAACGATCTTTTCAATTCCTCAACGTGCTTATTCCCTTTTGTCAGGGCACAAGCCAAGAAGAGAAAAACCAGTGGATCAACTCCTGATGCAACTTCAGAACCCACGAAAGAATCAACTCCGACTCAAGACAATCCGGATCAGACTGAGCCTGCGATTCAAGTGGATCTTCCTGAGTCGCCGAAGGAAACAATGGATGCCTCTAAGTCGCCGAACTCATTGATGACAACAGAAGACCCAGATGCTGTAGTTATTACTGGCTCTGGCTTTTCTAAGCCGGCGGCGACAGTTTTGTCCAAACATGTAGCATCCTCCTCTCAGGCCATTCCCGACTCTCGGCTCTCCAAGGCGAAACTTTCCGACTATGCAAATTTGGAGTTTAAGGAACTCTGCTCTGGCTTTGCAAGTCGCCTGGAGGCGAGCTATGAGATGGACAAAAACCTTCTGAAGATATTAAACAACAAACATGAGGTAAATTTTGTTATACTTATATTATTCCCATTAACCCCCAAGGGCCGGGTCATCAGTAAAAAGATGAGTCGGGTCTCGATTTTTGTATAATTTCACCTGAAAAAATTATACATTAGCCCCCAAGTGTCAAGGATATTGCTTTGCAGTAATTCTGAGACTTGCCCTTATTTTAAACTTTCAATAGGAACACCTTGTTCAGACTGAATCGGCGCTGGGCGATTTAAGGAAAAACTTAGCTGGACAACAAGACGCCCGAGCTAAGTCGGGGGAAAAATGAGAATTGGCCTTGACCGAACTGGTAAAACTCAAGGCCGAGTTGAAAGAAGCTCAGGCTGAACAAAATGCTGCCTTGAAGAGGGCAGAGAAAGCTGAATCTAGGCTGGCCACTGTACAACAGGAATTGTCCGGCTTAAAGCGTCATATCTCCAACATGACGCAAGCCGTCTTTGGTAAGCTTTACTTAAACCTTTGATCTCCTCCTCTCTTTTTTTGTTTTACTTATGATAAGTCGCTAATCATCATGATTCAGGTCCAAGAGCCGCCAACCTTCAAGAAGACTGTGTGTTGATGCTGAAGGCGATTTACACGCTCACAGAGCAATTATACACAGGCAGTGTCTTGACAGTTAAAGTTGTGATGGGTGCCAAAGAACCTATCACTTCCATCAAGAAGGTGCTTGGCTGCTTATCCAGACTTCCCCCTCAGATTGGCGAGTTAACTCGGTCAGCCGCCCGAAGAGGTATTCTGACTGCCCTGAGTCGCTGTTTGGCATATGCCCCAGAAATCAACGTAGAAGAAGTAGCCACAGGCTTCCCTCAGCTCAAGGACGATGGGTCCGAATTTGTTGAAGAGGACTATCAGCGAGTCGTCAAGGACTCTCGGCTGGCTGCGACTCAACTTGCCGCAAGCCTTGACTTAACAAAATACCGGGTGGCTTATGATAGCAGAAACAAGAAGGTCAGCCCGCCAACCTTCGTGACGACCAGTCTAACTCCTCAGCGACCCAAGAATCCTTTCAACTTGGAAGCATAACAGGCATCACTTCTGACTGATGAAGATGACTTTGCTGCTTTGGCCAAGTGCAATTGGGTATTGGGCGACTTGCAAATCGAAGTCGGCCAGAGCTCACATCAGGATGATCCCGAGGCTCCAGCAAAGTAAATTTTATTGAGGCTCCAGTAATAGGTCCCTTTTCCATAAGTCAATACTATTTTTGATGATACCTCTTGCAAGAACCTTTATATCGCCCTTTAGGCGATTTGAAATATTTGACCCGCCTTTTATAAGAGTCTTTTATAGCGCTTAATTCGCCATGGATGAAACAATTCTTATCACCCTCCTGTCTTAAGCTTTGAGAATAGCATATGTGAAAACAAACAAACTATAGATATTTTCAACAAGCATCAGAAAGAAAAGGCTTAAAACCTTCAGGGCTATGCCACAACGAAAAAATAGCAGTAGTAATTTCGTCGGCTCATAAGGTCGGAACAGGGGGGAGGCGAGTCAAATAGCTCGTGACCCCACCCTAAATGCAGGTTTCGTCGACTCATAAGGTCGCGACAGGGGGGAGGCGAGTCAGAAAGCTCGTGCACCCACCCTAAATGCAGCTTTTGTCGGCTCATAAGGTCACGACAGGGGAGGCGAGTCAGAAAGCTCGTGCACCCACCCTAAATGCAGGTTTCGTCGGCTCATAAGGTCGCGACAGGGGGAGGCAAGTCAGAAAGCTCGTGCACCCACCCTAAATGCAGGTTTCGTCGGCTCATAAGGTCGCGACAGGCGGAGGCGAGTCAGAAAGCTCGTGCACCCACCCTAAATGCAGGTTTCGTCGTCTCATATGGTTGCGATAGGGGGAGGCGAGTCAGAAAGCTCGTGCACCCACCCTAAATGCAGGTTTCGTTGGCTCATAAGGTCGCGACAGGGGGAGGCGAGTCAGAAAGCTCGTGCACCCACCCTAAATGCAGGTTTCGTCGGCTCATAAGGTCGCGACAGGGGGAGGCGAGTCAGAAAGCTCGTGCACCCAACCTAAATGTAGGTTTCGTCGGCTCACAAGGTCGCGACAGGGGGAGGCGAGTCAGAAAGCTCGTGCACCCACCCTAAATGCAGGTTTCGTCGGCTCATAAGGTCGCGACAGGGGGAGGCGAGTCAGAAAGCTCGTGCACCCACCCTAAATGCAGGTTTCGTCGGCTCATAAGGTCGCGACAGGGGGAGGCGAGTCGGAAAGCTCGTGCACCCACCCTAAATGCAGGTTTCGTCGGCTCATAAGGTCGCGACAGGGGGAGGCGAGTCAGAAAGCTCGTGCACCCACCCTAAATGCAGGTTTCGTCGGCTCATAAGGTCGCGACAGGGGGAGGCGAGTCAGAAAGCTCGTGCACCCACCCTAAATGCAGGTTTCGTCGGCTCATAAGGTCGCGACAGGGGGAGGCGAGTCAAAAAGCTCGTGCACCCACCCTAAATGCAGGTTTCGTCGGCTCATAAGGTCGCGACAGGGGGAGGCGAGTCAGAAAGCTCGTGCACCCACCCTAAATGCAGGTTTCGTCGGCTCATAAGGTCGCGACAGGATGACACAATTTGCATTTTAATAGAGAAGCCCCCAAGTCGGGGAATATTTTATTACTTCCTAATGAAACTAGAAAACTTACAAAGTGTAAAGCTTAAGAGCTTAAGTGTAGTAAGGCCGCAAATGGGCAATATTCCAGGGGCGAGTTGACTTAGCCTCCGTGGTCGGTCGATTAGGCCGAAGATCCACCAAATAGTAAGAGCCATTGCGGAGGTTCTTGCTGACGACGAACGGACCTTCCCAAGGGGGTGACAACTCGTGCATGCCTGCTCGATCTTGCATTAGACGAAGCACTAAGTCGCCTTCCTGAAAGGTCCGACTCTTAACCCGGCGACTATGATAACGCCACAGATCTTGCTGGTAGATAGCCAAACGGGCCGCAGCCAGGTCAAGCGCCTCCTCCAAGGCATCCAAAGAATCTTGACGCGCCAGCTCATTATCTTGCTCCACATATGCGGCGACTCTAAGGGAGTCATGCCTTATGTCCGTAGGAAGAACAGCCTCTGCTCCATAAACCAAAAAGAAAGGGGTGAATTCCGTGGACCGGTTCGGGGTGGTCCGAATACTCCACCGTACCGATGGTAACTCTTCAACCCAACACCCAGGAGGCCTTTCCAGGGGAACCATGAGTCGGGGCTTGATCCATCGCAAGACCTCCTGATTCGCCCGTTAGATTGCGGGTGAGCGACCGCAGAAATATCAAGTCGGATATGTTCTCGATGACAAAAATCCTGCATCGCCCCTTGGGTCAAGTTAGTACCATTATGAGTAATAATACTGTGCGGATATCCAAACCAAAAAATCAGCTTCTTCAAAAATTTGACCGCTGTCTCCGCATCGCAAGCTCCAACAGGTTCCGCCTCAACCCACTTGGTGAATTTATCAACCGCCACCAATAGGTGTGTCTTCTTGTTGGAGGACATTTTAAAGGGACCAACCATGTCCAGCCCCCAGACTGCAAAAGGCCAAGTAATGGGAATCATTCTCAATTCTTGAGCCGGCACATGAGCCTGCCTCCCATAACGTTGGCACCCTTCGCACCAATGAACTATGTCTTCTGCATCTGCATGAGACGTCAGCCAAAAGAAACCATGACGAAAAGCCTTTGATACCAAAGAACGTGACCCGGCGTGATGTCCACAGTCTCCGGAATGAATGTCATTTAGGATCGCGCATCCTTCTTCGGGGGAGCCAAAACTTCGTCGGTGGGTAACTCGCCGCGAGTGAGATAAGCCAGATAAGGGAGAACCCAATCCGGAATGACATGGAGAGCTGCCACGAGCTGAGACTCGGGATCTGGTATCGCTAATTCCTCCTCTGAGGGTAAAACCATGGATGGTTTATGCAAGATATCCAGAAAAACATTAGGGGGAACCGGTTTTCTCTGTGAGCCGAGTCGCGAGAGGGCATCAGCTGCCTCGTTGAGGCGCCGATCGATATGGTCCACCTGATAGCCATGAAAATAACCCGCCACGTCATACACAGCTCGTCTGTAAGCCGCCATCATGGGATCCCGAGAGTGCTAGGTACCCAAAACTTGTTGCGCCACCAAATCGGAGTCGCCAAAATACCTGACTCGTGTTAGGTTCATCTCTTTTGCGAGTCGCAAGCCATGAAGCAAAGCTTCATATTCTGCCGCATTATTAGTGTAGGGAAACATGAGTCGGAGAACGTAACAGAACTTATCTCCTTGAGGGGATACTAACACCACACCAGCCCCCGAGCCTTCCAGCTGCCTAGATCCATCAAAGTAAATAGTCCAGTAGGTAAGGTCAGGCCGGTCTTCCGGAGCCTGTAGCTCGGTCCAGTCGTTAATGAAATCAACTAGTGCCTGGGATTTGATAGCTGTGCGGGGAGTATATTGTATGTGATGAGACCCAAGCTCTATCCCCCATTTGGCGATTCGCCCTGTTGCCTCCCGATTCTGGATAATGTCACCAAGGGGAGCAGAACTAACCATTGTAATCGGGTGCTCCTGGAAGTAATGCTTAAGTTTTCGACTCGCCATAAACACCCCATAGACCAGTTTTTGCCAGTGCGGGTATCGCTGTTTGGAAAGAGTTAACACCTCGCTGAAAAAATATACTGGGCGTTGCACTGGGTATTCCTTCCCTTCTTCCTTTCTTTCAACGACCACGGCCACACTTACTGCCTTGGAATTCGCCGCGATATACAGAAGCATAGGCTCCTTTTTAGTCGGGGCTGCCAGGACCGGCGGGTTAACCAATTGGCGTTTCAGGGCCTCAAGCGCCTGGTCTGCCTCATTTGTCCACACGAATCGATCAGACTTCCTTAATAATTGATAAATAGGAATCGCCTTTTCCCCTAGGCGACTCACAACACGACATAAAGCCGCAATGCGACCTGCCAGCCGTTGAACTTGATTAACATTCGTCGGCTTTCCGAGAGAGGTAACCGCTTCGATCTTGTCCGGGTTAGCCTCGATGCCGCGCTCTGATACCAAGAAACCCAGCAATTTTCGTGCAGGTACACCAAAAACGCACTTGGTAGGATTTAACTTCATCTGATATACCCGTAAATTATCAAAAGTCTCCTTAAGGTCTTCCAATAGTGTCTCCCCCTGGCGGGTCATGATCACAATATCGTCGACATAGGCATGGACGTTGCGACCAATTTGGTTACGAAGACAATTCTGGATACAGCGTTGATAAGTCGCCCCCGCGCTTTTGAGTCCGAAAGGCATGGACACATAGCAAAAGGCCCCGAAGGGGGTTATGAAGCCGTCTTCTCCTGATCTTCCACGGCCATCTTGATCTGGTGATATCCTAAATAGGCGTCCAGAAAACACAATCGTTCGTATCCCGCCACCGAGTCAATGATTTGATCGACGCGGGGAAGAGCGAAGGGATCTTTGGGATGTTGAGGTCTGTATAGTCAATCCACATACGGAAAGTGCCATTCTTCTTGAGTACCAACACTGGGTTAGCCAGCCATTTGGGGTGAAAAACTTCCACGATAAACCCGGCGGCTAAAAGGGGGGCGACTTCTTCTCCAATCGCCATGCGTCGTTCCTCGTTGAATCTGCGAAGGTACTGCTGGACAGGTCTGCATTTTGGGTCAACGTTAAGATGGTGCTCAGCGAATTCTCTCGGTACACCAGGCATGTCAGAAGGTTTCCATGCGAAGATGTCCCGATTCTCACGGATGAATTCGATGAGCGCGCTTTCCTATTTGGGGTCCAGACCCGTCCCGATGGTGAACTGCTTGGATGAATCGCCAGGCACGAAATCAATTGTCTTAGTGTCAGCCGTTGGCTTGAACTTGAGGGGCGACTCAGAATCTGTAGTCGGCTTCTTGAGTCGTGACATGTCAGCCGGGTCAACATTGGCCCGATGGTGCTTGAGCTCTTCCGCCGCACAGGCGACTTCCGCATAAGCCGCATCCCCTTCTTCACATTCCATTGCGATCCTTCTATCTCCATCAACCGTGATGGGTCCTTTAGGACCAGGCATTTTGAGCTTGAGGTAGACATAGCACGGGCGGGCCATGAAGCGGGCGTAAGCCGGTCGCCCGAACAACGCATGGTATGGGCTTTTCAGCTTGACCACCTCGAAGATTAGAGACTCCGACTTGTAATTCTGCGCAGTTCCAAATGCTACTGAGAGCCTGACCCGGCCTATGGGATAAGCCGGCTTGCCCGAGACAATTCAGTGGAAAACCATGGTCGAAGGCATCAAGTCTTTCTCCAATAGATTCATCCTCTGGAAGGTGTCTAAGTATAGGATATTGATGCTGCTGCCCCCATCCATTAATACCTTTGATAGGGTGTAACCCCCCCACTTGGGGAGCCACGACCAATGCCAGGTCGCCCGGGTTATCTATTCTTGGCGGGTGATCCTCCCTGCTCCATGTTATGGTCCGCTCAGACCAGTGGAGATATCTGGGATTCGCCGGCTCAGTTATACTGTATGCCCGATGACTTACCTTTTTATCACGCCTGCAAGCATTAGTGGTGAAAACGTGGTACTGCCCATTACTTAACTGTTTGGGATTGCTGCGGAATCCCCCATTGTCATCCTAGTCCTATGGAGCCCCCTGTGGGGGCGGCTGCTGGAAAACTCCCGGCGGGTTGTACCGCCGCTGGTGGTGCACCGGGTACTGGCCGCTGCCTGGTTGCGGGCTTCCCTGAGCCCCCTGTTCGGGAAAGCCGCCGAAGGGGTTCTGTATTTGGTTGGACGCGGCGAGTTGGTCCTGGCGCCGGTTTGGATCTTCGTTTTGGCTCTTCTTGATTGCCTCCGCCCGAAATTCTCGCATCACGAAACAGTTTTCCCAAGAATGACTCGCCGGGCCGTCAGCCATGGCGTGGTGCGGGCAAGGGCCCTTGAGTAACTCTTCATAGTTACACGACCTTTTCCCAGTGAAGCCTCGGTTCTTCTTTTTGCCATCATTAGTATTGGTGTTGGCGACCAAGTCCGGGGGCTCCTCCTGTGGTCTACGCTTGCCAGTGGTCCCCTGATTGTGACGGTTGCGCCCCTGGAAACGGGTATGATTTTTGGACGACTCGCCCTTTTTTGGCGAGTTAACCTTGCCATCCTCACCGGGATCCTTAGTGTCATCGGCCTCGGCACACCTAGTGAGGGTGTCCATTAGTTCGCCCATGTCTTGGACCTTCCGTTTGAGTCGCCCCAACTTCTGTACTAAGGGCTCGTCATGACAATTGTGCTCGAGGATGAGCACAAGTTGAGCTGTCGTAATACCATCTGACGAATGAATAATTTCTGCCACCCGCCGCGACCAATGGTGAGCCGATTCGTCCGGGCGCTGAACACGGTGTTGTAGATCGACAATCGTCATTGGACGTTTGCAGGTTCCCCGGAAGTTTTTGATGAAACGCTCTTTTAACTCGGCCCAGGACTGGATGGAATTGGGAGGCAAGTTTTTCAACCAGGTGCGTGCCGACCCCTCGAGCATCATCGTGAAGTATCGGGCGCAAACCGCCTCGTTCACGTCGAGCATGTCCATGGCAATTTCGTAACCCTCGATCCATGACCTTGGTTCGAGGTCTGGTGTATAATTAGGCACTTTCCTTGGTCCCTTAAAGTCCTTGGGCATCCCTCCGAAGGGCCGGGGATAAGCATGATACCCCAACTCGCCCTCCGCCACCTACGAGGGGGGCCGGAGCGTCTTGGATATTCGGGAGATCTCGGCCCGGCGGGTTCCGCTCGGGCGGGTTGTCCTGCGGGAAGTGTCGCGGCCCACTGTTTACGGGAGGCTGGTCCTCCGGCCTGCTCCTGGTATAACTTGCTTGAGGGGTGGAGTGCAACCTCTCGAGGCTATGCGAGAACTAGGCGTTTTGAACCACCGCTGTTTTCAACATCTCGATGGCGTTCCTCGCTTCAATCTCAGCTGGGGTGTTGCCGTGAATCAGAAGGGACTCCAGGTGGCGAGTTGCGGCAAGCACGTTATCCACCGGGTTGGAGACGTGGCCTTGAGGGGTCCGGAAACGAGGAATTTGACCCTCAATCGGCTGAACCGGCGGGTTTGGTGGGCGGCCCGGTCCTCCTGCCGGGGCGTCTCCCGTCCCGGGGGTTCGTGGAGTGTCGAACAGACGGGTCAGGTTGAGGTCATGGGGCAGGCGACCCTGGTGTCTCCGCTGATGGACGGCGTCGGACGCGTGCTGCTGTCTTTCGAGCCGCCAGTTGTGAGTGTTTAATCGCATCCTTTCGGCCGCAATTTGGGCTTGTCGAGTCTCGATCCTGGCGGACTCCATCTCAGCATCCTGGTGGGACTTTGCCACCGCCTCTCTGAGCTTTGCTAACTCTGCGTTTATCTCCTCTTGGTTCTCTGGCGTCAGGGGAGTCGCCATTAGTCTCGTGATTTCCGCCACTAAATCCACCAGGACTGCGGATGCACTTCTGGATGTCCCGCCGGTCCCATCGCCTCCGGTAGGGTTTTGTGCGGGTTGAGTTGCCCCAGCCATGTAGATGGTGATCTGGCGGCGGGTTCGGTCAAGGACTTCCGGATCCATGGCCAGCGACAAGCCTCCGAGACCGTCCCCATGGAGAGACCGGATGGAATCTGAGTCGCCCATGGATGACTCGTCGTCAGAGTTGACCGGGGTAACTTCCTGAGTGGCCAAGTGTACTGGTTCCTCCGATCCCTGCGTGAACCCCACAAAGACCGGGCGAGTTAAATTCTGTGTTATGACTGGGCGGACGTACCTGACCAGCTCGACGATGTCGGTGGAGATGTCCGGCTCAGGAACGGATGATCCGATCATGCCGATGAAGATGTTGATCTTGCTGAAGGGGACCCTGTAGCCAGATTCAATCGAATTCGCTTCAGGTCCCCATCGCTGGTGGTCGATGTAGGTTATCCAGCGGCGGCTCCGAGTCATGAGCGTCGTCGTGTAACTCCCAAACCCTGGTAGGGCTCCCTTTGAGAACTCAACTCCACCGTGCGTAGGCCCCACGGTGGGCGCCAACTGTCGTGGTTTTTTCACGGCCGATGTCCTCGTGAAAGGACTTAGTACTGGAGCCATCGCACCTTGGTGGCGACTCAAAGGGGTTAAGCGAGAGAGATACGGTGATTTACCCAGGTTCGGCCCCTCTGAGGAGGTAATAACCTACGTCCTACTTTGGTGTGTATTGATATGGATTCGATTACAAGGAAGGCGTAACTCGCCTAAACCTAGCACTCGATGATTTCTAACCCGTCCTCTGTCCCCCAGGACCTCGCCTTTATATACAGGTCGACTCCCTAGGGTTTGCAAGGATTCATTCCTTCTTACAACTCGTGACCATTGCGATCTCTAAATCGCCATCTTCCAAAGCTGGGAGACCCGCCAAGAGCCATACTCATCATGCGACCTTGATTCGACCAAAATAAGGCCCAACTAAACACTTAGATGAGTCGCCCAATGGATAAGCCGGCCCAACTAGGGCGGGTCATCCGCAGGTTACATCCCCAACAGGACATGTGATGCACCCCTGCAGGGATGAAATTTAACTACAGTGGGAGAGACAGACACCCGCTAGCAACCTTATGCACCATGTGCATGTCGGGCGGTGCAACCAGTCTCACGTAAGCGTACATGTAAAGTCGGTCCGGGCCGCTTCATCCCACAATACCACCGGAAAAGATAAGACTAGTAATGGTAAGAAATTGACAAAATCAGCGCCCAAAACTTTTGTGTTCTACTCGTGCATAGAATCTGCGCATAGAACCTTGGCTCTCATACCAATGTAGGGAAACGTAGTAAATTCAAAATTTTCCAACGCCATACAAGGATGTATCTATGGAGAGACCAGCAATGAGCAAGAGGGAAGAGCATCTTCATACCTTTTAAGATCTCTAAATGGAAGCGTTACTAGAACTCGGTTGATGGAGTCGTACTCGCAGCGATTCAGATCGTGGTGTGATTCCGATCAACCTGCCGAATCACGGCACCTCCGCGTTCAACACACGTGCAGCCCGATGAAGTCTCCAACAACTTGAACCAGCAAGGAGGGAGGAGAGGTTGAGGGAGAGCTCCGGTAGCACGACGACGTGGTGGCGGTGGAGCTACGTGGAACACCGGCAGGGCTTCGCCAAGCACAGTGGAGGACGAGGAAGAAGAGAGGAAGGGTTGCGCCGAGAGAGAGAGAGAGGTTTGTGTGTCTCAAAACAGCCACAACTCATGGGTATATATAGGAGGAGAGGGAGGAGGGGCGCCACCTCTAGGGTTCCCACCGTAGGGGTGGTGGCAGCCCCATCTGGTGCTAGGAGGTGGCGGCTAGGGCAGGGAGAGGGAGGGGTGGTGCACCGTGTGGGCCTGGGCCCCCTCCTGCGCTAGGGTTGCCCCCCTTCCCTCCTTTGTCACGCCTAGGGCTGGGTGGGAGGCACACCAGCCCACCAAGGGGCTGGTTCCCTCCCACACTTAGCCCATGTAGCATCCCGGGGCTGGTGGTCCCTCCCGGTGGACCCCCAGAACCCTTCCGGTGGTCCTGGTGACGCCCGGAACATTTCCGGTGTCCAAAATATCACTTCCTATATATAATTCTTTACCTCCGGACCATTCCGGAGTTTCTCGTGACATCCGGTATCTCATCCGGGACTCCGAACAACCTTTGGTAACTACGCGCACTATTTCCCGATAACCCTAGCATCATCGAACCTTAAGTGTGTATACCCTATGGGTTCGGGAGACGTGCAAACATGACCAAGACATCTCTCCGGCCAATAACCAACAGCTGGTTTTGGATAGCCATGTTGGTTCCCACACGTTCCACGAGGATCTCATCAGATGAACCACGATGTCCATGATTCAATCAATACCCTATGCAATTCCCTTTATCTGTCGGTATGATACTTGCCCGAGGTTCAATCGTCGGTATCCCTATACCTTATTCAATCCCGTTACCGACAAATCTCTTTACTTGTTCCGTAGCACATCATCTCCTGACTAACTCCTTAGTCACATTGAGCTCATTATGATGATGTTCTATCGAGTGGGCCCAGAGATACCTCTCCGTCACACGGAGTGACAAATCCCGGTCTCGATTCGTACCAACTCAACAGACGCTTTTGGAGATACCAGTAGTGCATCTTTATAATCACCCAGTTACGTTTTGACGATTGAAACACCCAAAGCACTTCTACGGTATCCTGGAGTTGCACAATCTCACGGTCCAAGGAAATGATACTTGACATTAGAAAATCTTTAGCAGACGAACAACACGATCTAGTGCTATGCTTAGGATTGTATCGTGTCCATCACATCATTCTCCCAATGATGTGACCCCGTCATCAACGACATCTAATGTCCATGATCAGGAAACCATGATCATCTGTTGATCAACGACTTAGCCAACTAGAGGCTTACTAGGGACATATTGTGATCTATATATTCACACATGTATTATTGTTTCCGGTTAATACAATTATAGCATGAACAATAGACAATTATCATGAACAAGGAAATATAATAATAACTACTTTATTATTGCCTCTAGGGCATATTTCCAACACGGTGACCCTATGAGTATGGATTAATCGGCAAGTTAACTGGTTAATCAGATGAATTCTTGAAGAGGGGTTGAGCCCATGTTTTTATTTGTCCACACAATATGTGTTATTCTTGGAATGAATTTTTGTTTTATTTTTTGTTTGAATAAAATATCATATATTTAACATATTTATTGGGAGAGAGGCCTAACATAGCCACTTAGTTGTTTGACTACTCATTAAACTTCACTTATATATTTTTTAGAGTAGTTTGATGTTCACTCTTGTGCTTCACTTATATCCTAAGAGTAAATTGTGAATGTAAGAAATATCATAAATATGATAATATCAATGTTCTATATTCTTAGTATCAGGTTCACGTTTGGTTTAGAAAGTAAAATTTGTTGATGTTTCACAATCATAGTATTGGACTATTGGTCATACAAGGAATTCATGAATGACTAGTATAAGAAAGATAACTTTCACATACAAATATATGATCTACGACATATTATATGATGTTGAATAACCATTAATTATTTTCAACCTTTATTAGATAGTTGAAGTTGGACAAGTAAGACAACGTAATGGTTATATTTGGGTATTGTCAGTGCACTAGTAATGGGGTACCTAGTGCCCCTGACTTCCGCACGCGCGTTGAGAGCATAACCCCTCAAGAGCAACCACCTAACCAAGCAAAGAGCCGTAACTAGATGTCGGCCAGACCTGCATGAGCAGCCCAAATCGGGTGCAAGATGTGCCAAGAACCCCCGGCACCTGCCATGGCCGAAGGCGCAAGCATCCTCACCAATCCCCGACAAGTGCGTGCCAACCTACCACAGTTCCACCTCATCGCTACACCAATCTCTTGTCGATGAGGTGTCGAGCTCCCACATAGCTAGGTGGCTCTCTCTAGATACATGGCGGCTCACCAAAAGACAGATTACTACCGGTTCACACCCATCGAGAGGCGTGGGAAGACCCCAAGCTATGGCCAGCTCATAGGTGTCACGAGCTTGCCGGGAATGCACCCCCCACTCGCCACCTAAGGCTGCATTTATGGTGCTTCGTATTAAGTGAGTTAGGTACGATAGCACAGTTATCTATCTCGTCATGATTGTTTGCCACTGTGGATGCCCCTTGAGCTATAAAAGGAGGCCCGAGGCAACCTAGCAAAGGATTCGGACACTTGGAGATTCGAAACTTGGTAGATTAGGTCCCGAGGGGATTAGAACCAAGTGTAACTGTACACATGACCGGCAACCCTTGCCAGGGTAGAGCTCTGTGTGAACTTCATCTTCCCCAATCAGTCCACCAAAGCAGGAGTAGGGTTTTCTGCTTCACAGCGGCCCGAACCTAGGTAAAATTCCCTATCTCATCATCACGTTCCTCTTAATCTCTGCTCTTTGTGCCATACGACCTCCCCGCCAAACCACAAAGGGACCAGACGTCCCATAGGTGAGTGTGTGCACACCTGCACCGACATCTTCGGCACGCCAGGCAGGGGGCCTCATTTGCGCAAACCTGAGGATACGAGCAGCGTGTTGATCTAAATTGTTGTTTCCTTTACATCATGTCTCCCAAGAAGAAGATCGGTGCAGACGCCCATCCTTCTACTTTGAAGGCCCCAACGCTTGCAGCTGCAGATGCCGCCGGCGCCGTGGCAGCATTATGCGATGTGGGCACCGGATGCGATGCGGTCGGCGCAGGAGGCACCGCCGTCGTGCCCCCCATGGTTGAAGCCGGAATGAGGGGCGCCGGAGGCAAGTAGCAGCGACATCTAGTGAGTTTGTCCTTGGTGCCACGGGCGAAAGGGGCACCCAAGCCCCATGCATCCATCGCATCAGTGACCTTGCTCGCAACCGCGGTGCCCAGTGCGAGGCAAACTGTGATCCACCCGTTGTGCCTGCCACAGGAATGGCTGCTCGGCGTGTGCCTGGTCCAGAACAAGAAGGAGTGCTGAGCGGAGCCGTGGATCCGCGAGCCCATCCTCCGTCAAGTCAGCCAACCATGGCAACCGGTGCACGGCGACAAGGACACGATGAGGATCCTCTTGGTTCCACCAGAAGTTGAGCAACGTCGCGGTCCGCCTTATTGCCCATGCCGGACGCGGCAGCGGAGGCAATGGTAAGGGCTCAGCTGATGTTGAACTTTCCACCAATGATGACAAGATGTATGAGTGGAGAGCCACCAACCAAATTCTGATTGGCTTCGCCAAAGCCAGCAAATTGAAGCAAGCATGGTCGTCCCTTCACCCATGGACGGCGACAGCGGCCCGAAAATATGGTCGTGTTGAGGGGCCACACTGACGGTGCAGTCCCCTCCTCGACAGCAAGCCCAAGGGCGGCCGCAACAAGCTCCACCCACTGACGGGCCCGACGACGCGTCTATGTCCTTGATCAGCCTGCACGACCAGCGAGACCTGCAGCGTATCCTGGAAGACCGGCGGAAGCAGGATGCTGATATCCCACAAGTATGGGGGATCGCAACAGTTTTCGAGGGTAGAGTATTCAACTCAAATTTGTTGATTCGACACAAGGGGAAGCCAAAGAATATTCTCAACTATTAGCAATTGAGTTGTCAATTCAACCACACCTTAAAGACTTAGTTTCTGCAGCAAAGTATCAGTAGCAAAGCGGTGTTATAGCAACAGTAGCAACGGTAACAGTAGCAGCAGTGACAGCTGATACGTCTCCAACGTATCTATAATTTTTGATGGTTCCATGCTATTATGTTGTCAAACTTTGGATGTTTTGTATGCCTTTTATATATTTTTTGGGACTAACTTATTAACTCAGTGCCAAGTGCCAGTTCGTGTTTTTTTCGTGTTTTTTACCCTTTTCAGAGGAGAATATTAAATAGAGTCCAAACAGAATAAACTTCCGAAAATATTTTTTCCGAAATAGAAGATACGCAGGGGACATGAGAACCAAGGAAGATGCCACGAGGGGAGGCCACAAGCCCCATAGGCACGGCCAGGGGGCGTGCCTAGCAGGCTTGTGGGCCCCCTGTAGCTCGTCTTCCCTACTTCTTCCATCTATAAATCCCCGAAAAATCAAAAACCACGAGAGAGATCCACGAAAATACTATTCCGCCGCCGCAAGCTTGTGTCTCCACGAGATCCCATCTGGGGTACGTTCTGGTGCCCTGCCAGAGGGGGGATTGGGATACGGAGGGCTTCTTCATCAACACCATTTCCTCTCCGATGAGGCGTGCATAGTTCACCATAGACCTTCGGGTCCATAGCTAGTAGCTAGATGGCTTCTTCTCTCTCTTGGATCTTCAATACAAAGTTCTCCATGATCTTCATGGAGATCTATCCGATGTAATCTTCTTTTGCGGTGTGTTTGTCGAGATCCGATGAATTGTGGATTCATGATCAGATTATCTATGAATCTTATTTGAGTTTCTTCTGATCTCTTATATGCATGATTTCATATCCTTGTAATTCTCTTCGAGTTGTGGGTTTTGGTTGGCCAACTTTATCTATGATTCTTGCAATGGGAGAAGTGCTTGGTTTTGGGTTCATACCGTGCGGTGACCTCACCCAGTGACAGAAGTGGTAGCGAGGCTCGAATCATGTTGTTGCCATCAAGGGTAAAAAGATGGGGTTTACATCATTGGTTTGAGATTATCCCTCTACATCATGTCATCTTGCTTAAGGCGTTACTCTGTTCATCATGAACTCAATACACTAGATGCATGCTAGATAGCGGTCGATGTGTGGAGTAATAGTAGTAGATGCAGAAAGTATCGGTCTACTTGTCTCGGACGTGATGCCTATATGTATGATCGTTGCCTTAGATATCGTCATGACTTTGCGCGGTTTTATCAATCGCTCAACAGTAATTCGTTCACCCACCGTAATATTTTCTATCTTGAGAGAAGCCTCTAGTGAACACTATGTCCCCCGGGTCTACTTCACATCATATTTTCAGCCTTACAATTTTACTTTGTTGCACTTTCCGCCTTCAGATCTCACTTTGCAATCAATCTTGAAGGGATTGACAACCGCTTTACAGTGTTGGGTACAAGCTCGTTTGTGTTTGCGCAGGTACTCTGGACACTTGTCTTGATTCTCCTACTGGATTGATACCTTGGTTCTCAAACTAAGGGAAATACTTACTACTACTGTGTCGCATCACCCTTTCCTCTTCAACGGAAAAACCAACACAAGCTCAAGACGTAGCAAGAAGAATTTCTGGCGCCGTTGCCGGGGAGGAGGATCAAGTTAAGAATAGTCTCCCGTCAACGTGCCAATTTCTGGCACCATTGCCGGGGAGTATAAAGTCAAGAATAGTCGCGGTCAACGTGTCAGTTTCTGGCACCTGAGATTATTCTAAGCGAAGCTTGTCCAAGTAAGTGTCACAAACTCATCTCTTGCATTTACTTTTTTGCCTCTCGTTTTCCTCTCCCCCACTTCTGAAAAACATAAATTTACAAAAAAATATTTACCTTTTTCATTTGCCTTTCCTTTGCTTGTGTGCTATGTGCCTTCATTATGCTTGCATCTTCGCTTGCTGAAAATCTAGTGATATGGATCCTCACCCACTTGCTAATCTCTTTAGGAGATCCACTTATGTGGAACCAATTGCTAGTGAGTTGAGTGCACTTGAATTTCTCTATGGAGTTTTGCTTGAGATGTGTGAATCTAAAAATCGTGATGAAGAAATTTATGAAATGATTCACGAGGGCTCCTTGAATGAAAAGCATGATTGCAATGATTTCATTATAAATTCTATTAATGACAATCATGCTAAATATATGCAAAACCCTAAGCTTGGGGATGCTAGTTTTGCTATGTCCACTACTTGTTGCAATGATCGTGATTGGGGTGATGAATTTTCTTATGATATTAAAAAAAAATTAAGCCTCATGATGAATTTGATATTTGCAATAATATTGAAAGTGGGTTTGGAGAAGTCATGACTTTAGTTGATGATAATCCCACTATTTTGGAAGAGCGTCAACTTTGCATGCATGTGGATTATGAAAAGAATATCCTTTGTGATAGCTATATTGTTGAATTTGATTATGATCCAACATGTAATTGCTATGAGAGAGGAAAATATTCACTACATGAATCAGCTTCTTTGTCGTCTGCCATCACAGACAGCAAAGACTAAATCCTGGACGGCAAAGACTAAACCACAGACAACAAAGAATCTCACGGCCGGCAAAATTTCTGCGTCAGCCTACGACGGCATAGGACTTTCTTTGCCGTCTGTCCCCCCAAAGCGGACGGCAAATCTCTTTGCCGTCATCTTTCCATAGGAGAAGTCGGCGAAGTGCTCGAGACGGTAGCCGACAGGCGTTGCCTCCATTAGGGGTTAACGGAGGCTTTGCCGTCTGCCCCCCCCTTATTCTTTGATGTCTGCCTCCCCCTTATTCTTTGTCGTCTGCTCCCCCTTATTCCTTGCCATCTGCCTCCTCCTCCTCCCCCCCTCCACTCTTTGCCGTCTGCCTCCTCCTCCCCCCCTCCTATGTGCCCCCTTCTTTGCCGTCTGCCCATCCTGGAGGCAGACGGCAAAGAGCCTATACAGACACCCCAGGATGCACAGCTGGGTGCCATGTGACACCTTTGCCATCTGCCAGCTGATGGCACAGGTCTTTGCCATCAGCTGGTAGACGACAAAGAGCCCACATAGTACCTATTTTTTTGCTTTATATTATTTCACAACACACATATATATATATTTGACAACACATTTATATAATTCACCACACATATATGATATATAGTTCACCACACATATACTTGCCAACACATATATATATAATTCACCACACATATATGATATACATATAAATCAATGTACATCCCCATATATCAAAAGAACCAACATACAAAGTATTGCACTGTTTATCCATATATACATATACATATAGTTCGACATTGTTCATCAACTCAAATGAAAACTAGATGATATACATATAAAGTTCATCCATCGACATTGTTCAACTCCATGAATGCCAACTTCCATGCATGTAGTATATCCAATCTTTAAAAATGTGAATAAGAAAGTCAGAAGAAGAACAAAATATGATGTTTTTGAGCTAATTATGTCAGTTTTAGCGGAAAACAAGCTAAGAATATAATATTCATGAGCTAACCAAGGTTCTTATGCCATTTTTAACTTATTATGGCATTTTGGAGCTAAATGGGTTAACTATGTCATTGTTGGGGAAATTAAAGCAAGAATAATATGGAAGAGGAGAAGAAAGAGGAGGAGGAGGAGAAGAAGAATAAATCAAGAAGAAGGAGGAGGAGGAGGAGACGGACATCTAGTCCGTCTCCTCCTCCTCCTCCTCCTCCTCCTTCTCCTTCTTCTCTTCTTCTTCTTCTTCTTCTTTCTTTCTTTTCATTTATCCTATTTATGCTCCTCTTCTACTCTTGTTGGAGCTAAATTACCTAATTATGTCTTTTTGGAGCTATATGGGCTAATTATCCCATTTTAGAGGAAAACAAGCTAAGAATATAATATTCACTAGCTAACCAAGGTTCTTATGCCATTTTGAGCTTATTATGGCATTTTGGAGCTAAATGGGCTAATTATGTCATTGTTGGGGAAATTAAAGCAAGGATAATATGAAAGAGGAGAAGAAAGAGGAGGAGGAGGATAAGAAGAAGAAATCAAGAAGAAGGAGGAGAAGGAGGAGAAGGAAGAGGAGGAGAAGGACTAGAAGGTCCTTGGCCTTCTCCTCCTCCTCCTCCACCTTCTCCTTCTTCTCTTCTTCTTCTTCTTCTTCTTTCTTTTCATTTTTCCTATTTCTTCTCCTCTTCTCCTTTTGTTGGAGCTATATTACCTAATGATGTCTTTTTGGAGCTAAATGGGCTAATTATCCCATTTTAGAGGAAAACAAGCTAAGTATATAATATTCATGAGCTAACCAAGGTTCTTATGCCAGTTTGAGCTTATTATGGCATTTTGGAGCTAAATGGGCTAATTATGTCATTGTTGGGGAAATTAAAGCAAGCATAATATGAAAGATGAGAAGAAAGAGGAAGAGGAGGAGAAGAAGAAGAAATCAAGAAGAAGGAGGAGAAGGAGGAGGAGGAGAAGGACTAGAAGGTCCTTAGCCTTCTCCTCCTTCTCCTCCTCCTCCTCCTCCTCCTCCTCCTTCTCCTTCTTCTCTTCTTATTCTTCTTCTTTCTTTTCATTTTTCCTATTTCTTCTCCTTTTCTTGGAGCTAAATTAGCTAACTATGTATTTTTGGAGCTAAATGGGCTAATTATCTCATTTTAGAGGAAAACAAGCTAAGTATATAATATTCATGAGCTAACCAAGGTTCTTATGCCATTTTGAGGTTAATATCGCATTTTGGAGCTAAATGGGCTAATTATGTCTTTTTGCGGGAAATTATAGCAAGGATAATATGAAAGAGGAGAAGAAAGAGGAGGAGGAGGAGAAGAAGAACAAATCAAGAAGAAGGAGGAGAAGGAGGAGGAGGAGGAGGAGGAGAAGGAGTAGAAGGTCCTTGGCCTTCTCCTCCTTCTCCTCCTCCTCCTCCTCCTCCTCCTTCTTCTCTTCTTCTTCTTCTTCTTCTTCTTTCTTTTCAATTTTCCTATTTCTTCTCCTCTTCTCCTCTTCTTGGAGCTAAATTATCTAACTATGTGTTTTTGGAGCTAAATGGGCTAATTATCTCATTTTACAGGAAAACAAGCTAAGTATATAATATTCATGAGCTAACCAAGGTTCTTATGCCATTTTGAGGTTATTATGGCATTTTGGAGCTAAATGGGCTAATTATGTCTTTTTGGGGAAATTAAAGCAAGGATAATATGAAAGAGGAGAATAAAGAGGAGGAGTTGGAGAAGAAGAAGAAATCAAGAAGAAGGAGGAGAAGGAGGAGAAGGAGGAGGAGGAGAAGGACTAGAAGGTCCTTGGCCTTATCCTCCTTCTCCTCCTCCTCCTCCTCATTCTCCTTCTTCTCTTCTTCTTCTTCTTCTTTCTTTTCATTTTTCCTATTTCTTCTCCTCTTCTCCTCTGCTTGGAGTTAAATTAGCTAACTATGTCTTTTTGGAGCTAAATGGGCTAATTATCTCATTTTAGAGGAAAACAAGCTAAGTATATAATATTCATGAGCTAACGAAGCTTCTTATGCCATTTTGAGGTTATTATGGCATTTTGGAGTTAAATGGGCTAATTATGTCTTTTTGGGGAAATTAAAGCAAGGATAATATGAAAGAGGAGAAGAAAGAGGAGGAGGAGAAGAAGAAATCAAGAAGAAGGAGGAGAAGGAGGAGGAGGAGAAGGAGGAGAAGGACTAGAAGGTCCTTGGCCTGCTCCTCCTGCTCCTCCTCCTTCTTCTCTTCTTCTTCTTCTTCTTTCTTTTCATTTTTCCTATTTCTTCTCCTCTTCTCCTCTTCTTGGAGCTAAATTAGCTAACTATGTCTTTTTGGAGTTAAATGGGCTAATTATCTCATTTTAGAGGAAAACAAGCTAAGTATATAATATTAATGAGCTAACCAAGGTTCTTATGCCATTTTGAGGTTATTATGGCATTTGGGAGCTAAATGGGCTAATTATGTCTTTTTGGAGCTAAATGGGCTAACTATGTCATTGTTGGGGAAATTAAGGCAAGGAGAATATGAAAGAGGAGAAGAGAAACTTACCGTAGTGGTCATCAAGGAGGAGAAACTCGTGGAGAAGGGTCGTGCGATGCCGCTCGGGAGTTATTCTGCAGAATAGATATTTTGCAATGTCTCAGTTAGCATGACGACAATCAATTATTAATACTTGTTTATAATGAAACTCACCGTGCCAATCAAAGAGAAGACGGGCATCGGCGGAGGGACTTGACCGCTCTTCTCGCACAGACCCTGAAGAGTGGGTCGTATTAGTTAGTAATGAAACAGACATTACACACATGATTTGGCTAATGTGAAAATAAAACTTACCATAAAAAGCTCGTACAGGGCCCGTTGACCCGCCTCATTCCGGGACCTCTCCTCCTCAATCAATCGTGCCGTGGTCTGGTCCCTCTCATCAAGAGCAGCCTGACATGCCAATCTCTCTTTCTCAAGAGCCGCCTCAAGAGCAGCCTAGCTTGCCAATCTCTCTTTCTCAAGAGTAGCCTGGTTTGCCAATCTCTCTTTCTGAAGAGCAGCCTGAAACACCATTCCTCGTTACCACAGTAATGATCTATGGTGACACACATAATGAAATGGATGAAAGTGTTCTTAGTCCGTACAACTAACCTCGATGGCAAGTTCGACTGGCCGTGGACGACGCATTATCTCAGGACAGCTGCTCGACTGGCGCGCCTTGATCTCCGGAAGAGTGAGTGGACAACGTATTATCTCATCTCCAATGGCTATCGAGCCATGTGGCCTCCCGCCACCAGATATCATCACCAGCTATGGATCCAAAGGATCCTGGTGAGGGTTAAAGTCGTCCCGTTTCGTAGCCTTCCTCGCGTCCCTGTATGCCACGAGGTTCTGGTGGGATGATATGTTGGTGAAGTTATTGGGATCATCTAGGTCAGACTCAGAGAATGCCTTCGCCTTCTTGTATGAGGCAGTATGGGCCATGCCATAAAGGTCGTACAAGTGTGGCATCTCCGTCTTATTGTGATGCGCCTAAAAGAGAGGAACAAAATATTAGCATCAAGAATGAATTGCATGAATCATGAAGCAAATCACATACCCAGTTTCATCCAAACTGAAGTAAGTTGGCGCTGCCTTGATAGTGTGGCACACCAACCATTTGGCTACGCCGATCCTTCGCATTCTCGTGGACGGCTCAACAGCCGCCTGTGCACCACTCATCAACCAACGCCTCCCAACAATCCATCTTATCCGCACACCATCTCGGGGGCACCTGTAAGTTATTAGAAAGAATTTTCAGCGTTACGCCTATGAATGAAATCAAGAAATCTACGTAGAAGGACTTAAGAATAGGTAATTACCTTCATGTATTGCTCCTTCTTCAGAAACTTTCCGCGGCAATCCTTCTTCTGCTTCTTAATACCACGCTTGGTGTAGTAATCTCGAATAGCCTACGGCCGAGCCTCGTGGCGCAAGTTTTGTAGTAACCACTTACACTCGGCCTCGAGAACCCTAGCCGCCTCCTCCTCATATCCATCCTCACACCTATAGAAGGTCTGCAATCAAACGTGAAAACACCGATTAGTACAATAATTAGCTATATTGTTAATTTTAGATTCTCTAAAAGGATAATTTACCCAAAAGCTCTTGATCACCATCTCGGCCCTCGTGTGGCACAAGACACCATCTATAATCTCCTCCGACGGGGCCTGCGCAGCCTGGTAGTGCTCCTAGGAAAATCCTAGTGTAGGAACCTGACCCTCACCAGGCAACGTGACAAACCCCGGGAAATTTGTCCGACAAAGCACACCAAGGATGGAGTTCGTCCTGTGGACTCCAAGAGGGTGTACCCATCCCCTGCAGTATGATAAGGTCAACGCATTTGATATTTGAACAAACTTGAAGGCAAAAGCTAAAAAAAGAGTAAATGTACTTACCTATCTCCTTCAGGTTTAATCACCGACCTCTGCTCGCGGGTAGCCGACGTGACCGGGAGACGTGTACTACCACGCTTGTACACGGTGGCCCCGTCCACCTGCACATCGCCCTCACTATCCGTAAGCTCATCCCCGCCATCCCCGCCCCCTGAGCCACCCGGACCCTCGGTCCAATCCGGCAACTCGGTACGATCCGGCCAGGTCTCCCATCCGGGCCTATCCACGTCGGGTGAAGCCTCCGAAACTGTAGTCTCCTCCGGCTGCTCCAGGGCCGAATGCACCTCGACCCGAGGCTGCTCCTGGACCGGAGTCTCATGGGACGAATGCCCATCAACAACAGGCTCCTGGAACGGAGTCCCCGTAGCCTCCTCCGCAAACGGGTCGACCATAGTAGTCCCATGCTCGGGTGAATGAGTTGGTGGTGGTAGCGAGGACGGCTCAACAGTCCTCCTGGATCTTCCGCGGCCACCACCTCTCCCTGTACCCTTCCCCTTCTTCCCTACCCGACCAGCACCTCTCCAAGTTGGCAATGCCGACGACGAAGAAGAACCCACGGGTGGTGTCGACAGACTGTCTACCAAGGCTCTACGGAGAGATAGGGGTGGAAGGTAAGTACCACCCCTCGTGCGGGGCGCCTGGGAAGAACCCGTCGAGCGATCTGGACCAGCGGCCACCATCTTTCCACACCTGGTGACCTACCATGATAAAGATTAAAAGAAATTAGTACAACATAAAAAAATTGAATAACTGACATGAATAATAATATGTACATGAATAATAAAGTTTAAAATATATATAATTTAAGTTGTGAATCTTACAAACTAATAATCATCATCAATAAATGCATCATCATCATCACTATCACGCATGTCTTCATGAATGACATGCTCATCGGGTTCAACGACGTGAAGTTGTGAAAGGCCTTCCTTTAATCGTTGAAGCATTGATAGGTCATCCGCATCAATAACCTCTACGAGTTCCAGGTCTTCTGGTTTCGGCTCAGGGCTGGAGTCGGATTCATTCTCGCTGTCTACTTCCATGTTCTTGGGTGAAGCACACGGTTCTTGAAACGTTTCTTGGAAAGACGTGTTTCTTGGAAGAATTATCCATCATATGTGTCTGGGTTAATGTGAGGTTCATAATCCTGTTCATTTGGGAGAGGTGGTCTGACATGTGGCGGCACTTCATAAACAACATACCAACCTTCCAGATTCTTATCCGTTTGGCATGCCCACGGTAGATAGAAAACTTGGGCCGCCTATTGAGACGTAATATAGACATCGGGAACATCTAAATGGGTGTTTGGATTGATTTTGACTAGTCCTATATGTTCATGAGTCCTTCTAGTCTTTTTCGGCTGGAACCAATAACATTTGAAGACTACGACGTTCGGTGGGTTTTCACCATAGAATTGAAGTTCATAAATTTCTTTAACTCTTCCATAATACTCGATAACACCTTCGCCGATAGCAGAGACACCACAATTTGTAGATTTCCGGTCGGGCATAGATAGCTCTTTGCCAAAGGTACGAAAGACATACCCATTGATGTTGTATTTCTCAAATGAACGGACCTTATAGTCAAAACCATTAGCGACTGGTCTCAATTCGGCGTCCATAGACTCTGAATTAGCCTATAAGTTTAATACAAAACGGTTGTTGCATTAGCCGCAAGTTAGACCAAGAATGAAATGGTCCATTACTGATAATTACCGTTCGTTTGAACCAAGAGATGAAACCGGGATAGCCGCCTCCTGTCTTTGACAGAAGGTCATACTCTTCGACGGAATTATTTTCGATCACCGCTCCATCCGAGAATTTGACGACGTAACGGCTGTTTGAAATATCCGGGAATAAGAGGAGTTCAAATGAATTAGAAGTTACGGGAAAATGTGCCGAGAACTCACTCGATGTACGGCCGCACTTCTCTTAGGTTTATGAAGATATACAACGAAATGTTCCGCCATTCTTCGACATCCAACATTATTGGTTTCGAAGCACCGGCTGGTGCGAGCTTCCCTTCGAATAGGCTGAGGTTGGACCCACCTTTTTTAGGGTCTGCATCATTGTGCCGAGGCTTCGGATTTGCAAATGATGATTTTTGGCTTCGTAGTGTGCTGTCACGAAGTTTGCCACCTCCTCAGTAATGAATGCCTCAGCCATCGATGCTTCAATTCTACGCTTATTTTTACATTTAGCTCGAAGGGTCTTCTGCATCCTCTCAGTTGCATAGCACCAACGATCTATCACGGGCCCACCCAATCTTGCCTCGGTCGGTAGATGTAAAATCAAATGCTGCATTGGATTAAAGAAGCCCGGTGGAAAGATCTTCTCTAACTTGCACAACAACTCCAGTGCAAACTCCTCCATGTCTTCTACCACGCCAGGCGACAATTCTTTCGCACAAAGAACATGGAAGAAATAGCTCAGCTCCGCGAGTACTAGCCATTCATCCTCAGGAATAAAGCCAAGTAACATCACCGACATTACCCGCTCTAGCCATATGTGCCAATCATGACTCTTGAGACCAAAGATTTTTAATTTTTCCAGACTCGCTCCCCTCTTTAGATTCTCTGCATACCCATCGGGGACATCAAGTGCTTTTTGACCCATAAGATAATTTCCCTCATAGCTGGCCTTCCAAGATTGAACCAGGCCTTTGGCTTCGACCACTTCTGCTTTCCTTTGCCTTCTCGCATGTTTTGTAACGGTCTATGACATAGGGTCTCTTGATCGACTCTAGCCTTAATATTATCCTTTGTCTTCCCATCTATGTGGAACAATGTACCAAAAATAGCCTCTCCGATATTCTTTTAAGTGTGCATCATGTCGATATTGTGTGGAAGAAGGATGTCTTTGAAGTAAGGCAGATCCCAGAAGTATGGCTTGTGAGTCCAGGCGTGTTTTGAATTATACCCCTTGAAATACCCTGGACACTCTTGATCAGGCTCGAGGGCGTTTAACTGATCCAGGATCTGTTGGCCTCTGAACGCAGGTGGTCCCAAGTTTTTGTCAACTTTACCTTTGGTAAAGTTCTGCTTGTCTTTTCTGAACTGATGGTCAGGATCCAGGAACTGTCTATGCCAGTCAAAGCAAGAATACTTCCGACCCTCCTGCAACCAATGAAACTGAAGAGCTGCCTTGCATTGGGGGCACGGGAACCTTCCATGCACACACGATCCAGAGAATAGCGCATACGCTGGCAAGTCATGCATAGAGTACATGTACCACGCATGCATTTTGAAGTTTTCTTTTCTAGCGGCATCGTATGTCTTGACCCCATTATCCCAAGCTTCTTCCAATTCATCTTTAAGCGGTTGCAGGTACACATTCATATTCTTCCCCGGATAATTGGGCCCTGGAATTATCTGCCCGGGGGGAGATTGAGTGGAATGACAAATACAGGCCAACAACTGTATTGGATTGCCGTCATGCCGAAGGGATGAAAACCATCCGTGGTGGCGTAGACTCGAGGATTCCTTGGATCTGCCGCTTTATCCTAATGCAATCCATCGAAATGTTTCCACGCTTCCCCATCCGATGTGTGTACCATCATCTTATTCCCATCCGCATCTAGTTCGGTTCTTTTGCCCAATTTGTGCCATGTCATCTGTCTGGCTGTCTCTTCGACCATGAAAACACGTTGAAGTCTTGGTACGATTGGCATATACCGAAGAACACTAACTGCGATTTTGGTTTGCCTCTTCTCACCCATACTGTTGTCTACCACAAGATACCTGCAAGACTCGCAATTGGGACAATAGTCCAAGTGTGCATACTCCTTCCTAAATAAGACACATCCTTTCTCACATGCATCTATCTTCTCATAGGGCATCTTAAGTACACGAAGTATTTTGTCCGATTGGTACAGGTTTCCAGGAATGACATGGCCTTTGGGTAGGAAACGTTCAAATACTGTCATCATCGCGTCGTAGCATTCTCTTCCCAAGTTGAACTGAGCCTTCAGAGCCATTACTTGTGCAATTGCATCCACCTGACAGAGCTCAGTGTGCTCATGGAGAGGACATTTTGAAGACTCCAACATTTCATAGAAGGCCTTTACAGATTCCTCCATCTCATCTTCCGAATCACGAGCATCATCAAAGTCTTGCACCATGTCTTCGATCCCAGTACCATGCTCGTCCGTGCGACGACGGACCACCTCAGTTCTTGTGCGTTGTATAGACTCACCATGAATTGTCCACACTGTATAATTAGGCTTAAAACCCCTCCTCTGCAGCTGTTTAATCATTTCAGCCTCTGTCGTCTTTTATAGTTGTCGCATCCAGGACAGGGGCAATAGTTTCTTTCCTCGCCATTTGCGAATGTGGCTTTCACAAATTCCTTTGTTTTTACAAACCATTCTTTCGTCATCTCTTTCTGACTAGGGTGACCGGTATACATCCACGCACGATCACTCATCTTGCGTAGCCAGTAAAGAGAGAAGAAATATATTTATATATAATTTAGCATTTATATTCATCGGTTAATCAGGTTCGCCATTTTTATTACGTCCAGGCAACCTACACGCAAATAGGTAAAGATAGGTCCTAATCCCACCCGAGTATGTGTAGATTGGGTTCGTTTTCCCATGCTCTGCTCCGGATCCAACGCAAAATTTCGGTAGCACCTCCCCGCTGTTCTCCTGATACACGTCTCCGCAATAAACAGAGAGGATGTGCATACGGAGAACAACAGGGAGGCACTGACGAAATTCCACATCGGATCCAGAGCACAACATACGGGAAAACGAACCCAATCTACACATACTCCGGCTGTCCATGGATAATGTTGGACAATTCGAAAGGATGGCGGTTATAAATATGCAAAGACATGCATATTTATAGATGTCGCCCTTTCGAACGGGAGACGCATACTGGTCACGCATACTGATAAATTAATTGAATTACCTAAATCCAGAATGTTTCATCCAGAGACCGAGCCAGAGTAAATGAAGTGGCGAGGAGGAGATGAAATTTGTACTGACCCACGAATGCAGGGGCGGAGCTCGTACAACGCACGAGCAGGTCTTCGCACACCAGACCTCATAGCGACGAGACAACTATCACATGTAAATCCACCCGATCAACACAAATATTCTAATTATGTCTAATTATGTCATTTTTTAGGAAAACAAGCTAAGAATATAATATTCATGAGCTAACCAAGGTTTTTAGCTTATTATCTCATTTTGGAGGATAATTAGCTAAACAAGTTAAAAAATAAGAAGGAGGAGAGAAGAAGGAGAAGAAGGAGAAGAAGGAGGGCTCCTTCTCCTCCTCCTCCTTCTCCTTCTTCTTCTCTTCTTCTTCTTTTCATTTTTCCTCTTTCTTCTCCTCTTCTCCTCTTCTTGTTCTTCTCCTCCTCCTCCTCCTCCTCCTCCTCTTCTCCTCTTCTTCTTCCTCTTCCTCTTATTTCTATTTCAATTTTTCTTTATCCTCTTCTTCTACTTCTTCTTCTTTTTTCTCTTCTTCTCCTTCTTATTTTTTTCTTATTCTATTCTTCTCTTCTTCTTCTCTTCTTCTTTACTTCTTCTTCTTATTATTATTTTCTTCTCTTCTTCTTCTTCTTCTCCTTCTTATTTTTTCTTCTCCTCTTCTTCTGCTTCTTCTTCTTCTTCTTCTTCTTCTTCTTTTCATTTTTCCTCTTTATTCTCCTCTTCTCCTCCTCTTCTTCTTCTCGTCCTCCTCCTCCTCCTCTTGTCCTCCTCCACCTAACTAACCAAGCTAACTAACTAACCTAACTAATTTAACAACATAACTAACTAGCCTAACTAACCTAATAAACTAAAAAACTAACCTAACTAATTTAACAACCTAACTAACTAGCCTAACTAACCTAATAAACTAAAAAATAACCTAACTACATTAACATAAATAAAAATAAGGAAAAATAAATTAAAAATGGGGGGACTCACCGGCGGGAGCGGCTGGGGCATCGGGGCGACGAGGAGGACGAATGCGATGGGGCAGTGGGGCGTCGCTAGGGGCAGTGTGGTGGCGGGGGGCAGTGGTGGCGGCGGTGGGGTGCTGTGCGGCGGCGGGGGGCAGTGGTGGCGGCGGTGGGCGGCAGTGCGGCGGCAGGGGGCAGTGGTGGCGGCGGTGGGCGTCGGGGTGAGAGAGTGAGAGAGAGAGAGAGAGGCCACGGTGGGGGCGGGACGGCCGTTAGTAGACGTTAGGTCTTTGCCGTCTGCCTCTGGCCTCTTTGCCGTCCGCTAGCAGACGGCAAAGAAGGGACTCCGGTTTGACCTACCGTCCCCGCGGTCAGGTGGGCCCCCCTACAGCTTTGCCGTCTGCTCTGCGGCCCTTTGTCGTATGTGGCTGACGGCAAATAAGTGGCTGATGGCACAGACCTTCTATGCCATCAGCCAATTCTTTGTCGTCTGCTTTGTGGCAGCTGACGGCAAAGACCCTCTTTGCCATCAGCTAGCAGACGGCAAAGATTTGGCAGATGGCAAAAAACTGATTTCCAGTAGTGATTGTGGTAGAAACTTCCATGTTACCAAATTACCTCTCGTTATGTTGATATTGCTATTGTCTCTTTCTTCTTCCTTGCATTTGGTAACTATTAGTTGTCTTGCCAATTTGTTCTCCTATAAAATGCCTATGAATAGGAAGTATGTTAGACTTAGATGTGATTTTCACATGCTTAATGATGCTCTCGTTGTGATTCAATTCTTGTCTTTTGTGTGAGCATCATTGATTTCTCAATGCCTAGCTAAGGGCGTTAAACAATAGCGCTTGTTGGGAGGCAACCCAATGAATTTAGTTTTGCTTTTTGCTTTTTGTTTTGTTGCGTCCAGACCATCATAATTCTGTTATGATTGTGTATTTTGTGTTTCTTTTGTGTTTCAGCCAAGTAAAACCTTTATGACTAGTTTGGTGATTGTGTTTTATCCTGTTGGAAAAAGACAGAAACTTTTCTCTCACGAAATTATTTTTCATTTTTATCCAGAATGAGCTTTTGAGTTGATTCTTTTTGCTTCTGGTTGGTATGCTTTTCGTACAAACTTTCGTAATTTTGCAGAATTTTTGAGAAAGCAGATGTATACGAAGTATACAGATTGCTACGGACTGGTCTGTTTTTGACAGATTTTGTTTTTGTTGTGTTCGTTGCTTGTTTTGATGAAACTATGGATAGTATCGGGGGGTACTAGCCATGGAAAATTGAGAATACAGTAATCTAAAACCAATATAAATAGAAATCAAGTTTGCTATAGTACCTAAAAAGGTGGTAGTTTGTTTTCTTGTGCTAATGATATCACGAGTTTCTGTTTAAGTTTTGTGTTGTGAAGTTTTCAAGTTGTGGGTGATGTTATCATGGAAAAAGGGATAAAGAGTGGAAAGAGCTCAAGCTTGGGAATGCCCAAGGCACCCCAAGCCAAACTCAAGGACACCAAAAAGCCTAAGCTTGGGGATGCCCCGGGAAGGCATCCCCTCTTTCGTCTTCAATCCATCGGTAACATTACTTGGAGCTATATTTTTATTCACCACATGATATGTGTTTTGCTTGGAGCGTCTTGTATCGTAGGAGTATTTTCTTTTTGGTGTGTCACAATCATCCTTGATGCACACCATTTGAGAGAGACATGTACTCGTCGTGAATTTTCTAGAATACTCGTTGAGCTTCGCTTATATCTTTTGAGTTAGGGAATTTAGCTCACATGTGCTTCACTTATATCTTTTGAGCTAGATAACTCTGCTATATGTGCTTCACTTAGATCATTTAGAACACGGCGGTGAGTAACTTGGTAGTTGGCTTGTGCTATGAAAGTAGTCCCAAAGGTGATAGGCACCCAAAGAGGATACAATAAAACTTCCATCTTCATGTGCATTGATTAGAAAGAGAAGTTTGATTCCTCTCAATTATATTTGAGACGTGGATTTGGTAATATTAAGAGTTATGTTAGTAGGGTGTTGTGAATCTAGAAATGCTTGAGTTGAAGTTACTGATTCTCGTAACATGCACGTATGGTGAACCGCTATGTTAGAAAGTCAGAGCATAATTGATCTATTGATTGTCATCCTTTGTGTTGCAGTCGGGATCACGCGATGGTTAACACCTACCAACCCTTCCCCTAGGAGTATGTGTTTAGCACTTTGTTTCGATTACTAATAAAACCTTTCGCAATAAGTATGTGAGTTCCTCATGGCTAATGTGAGTCCATGGTCTAGATGCACTTTCACCTTTCACCAATGCTAGCCTCTCTAGTGTCGCGCAATTCTCGCCAGTACACAAAACCACCATATGCCTTCCTCAAAACAGCCACCATACCTACCTACTATGGCATTTTCATAGCCATTCCGAGATATATTGCCATGCAACTCCCACCGTTCCGTCTCATTACTTGTGTCGTCACTCTCATATTGCCATTGCATGATCGTAAGATAGCTAGGGAGATGTTTCAACGTCATACGCCAAGCTAGATCGTTGCACATCCCGGTACACTGCTGGAGGCATTTTCTATAGAGTCATCATTGTTCTAAGCTTTGAGCTGTGAGTAAATAGAAGTGTGATGATCATCATTATTAGAGCATTGTCCCATGTGAGGAAATAAAATAAAATAAAAAGAGGCCAAAGTTGCCAACAAAAAAAGGAGAGATATTGGAAGAGGCCAAATAAAATGGGCATCTCCATAGCCCTTTGATACTGTCGGGACCCCGATCCTAAGCCATAGGAATCCAACTTGTAACACATCACATCTCTTTGATGTCTCACGCACGGTTATATCCTCACGGCTGCAGCCTTACCTTAGTCGGGCCGTTTGCGCCTTTTGACTCGCGTATGCAATTGTGTCGCTAGCAATCCAATGACAAAGAACCCGGATCGACATGTCTAGTCATAAACCGAAGCGGCAGTTCCACACAGGGACATGCATACATGACCCAACAAAGCAGGTTTCGGTCACCAGCGAATGTAGACGAGTCGTAGCAAGCTACAAGGACTACATTACATCGCGTGACATTTCCCCAAGGAGGACAGACACAGCAGCTAAGAAGGACACATGCCGGTCACCCAATGTGTCCGGAGCAGTAGCGAACTACCATGGCTCGTTGGATCACAAAGGGGCACTTCCCTGTAAGGAATGCTACTAAAGCCTACGGCTAGGTAATCGAACCCCATACATATCAAGTACAAAACACGTACGCATGGCATACCGATATGTATAGATACATCGATGGCATCACAACATAAACATAAACATACAAAATTTATTTAGAAGGCTCGGAAGAGCCACACACATAATATTACAAAGTAGGGGTCCCACGACCCATCATCACAAGTCATACACACAATTCTTACAAGCCAGCGGACGATTTAAAGCTGTTTGAGTACAGACAGAGGGAAAGATAAAGGCACATGGCCTCACTATCTACAGACCCACCCTAGGGCCAGTTTGTAGCTGGGATACCATCTACTCGTCATCGTCGATGTCTAGGTAGAACCCTCCATTAGGGTCATTAACAACCTCTGCAACAATTATTAAGCAAACATGAGTACAAAAGTACTCAGCAAGACTTTAGGATAAGCTATCTACTCATGCAGTGTATCAATAAGGATTTGTGGGGTTTCATGCGGAAAGCCAGCATTTGACTCGTGGCTAGACAACTTGCATTTTTAAATAATTTTGACAACTTGATTTCTCGCACACGAGTCCACTAACACCACAATAATACTCCATCGTGGAATCATCCCGTCTCCATACGGAAATGCCGTCCACGACACTCACGGTTATCTTGACAAATTTTTGAGTAGCCATTAAGGTTATCTATGAACAACATATGCTTCCAAGTAGTCCATATCTATGGACACGACTATTCGAATAGATCATAATCCTGCAGGGGTGTACTTCTTCACACACGCTCTCGCCACTTATCGCCATGTGCACGTCATGCACCTCGGCAACCTTCAAGCGGAAGCCCAGTGAGGGAGTCGGCCACGACCGTTAACCACGTTAATACTTAGTCCAGGTCTATCGCCTATCTGAGGGTAACCTGCAAGGAAGTCCGGCCGAGGTTTCTGCCACGGCGCCAAACGATGTGCGCAGGGTTCCCAAGCCCACCATCTGGGTGCCACTTGGTACACCGTGCCAGTGCCTGCCGCATCATAGCCCACCTCTCAGGTCAGCGCTACGCACGGCCTCCAGTATGACTATAAACACCAGAAACTAGTTGCAACTCCTGGACCGAGTACTAAGCGGTTAATAAGTCGAGCGGGGTCATATTTCAGGGCCCAGCATGTGGTAGTATCTCGTCTTGGATTACATACACGGAACTCAGTTCCTAAGGACGGTTCCAATGAAACAACCTGCCATGTACTCCTACATAGCCTTTCACCGGTACCTTTACCAAATCAGGTTTAACGCACAACCTTTACTTACTGAACACATTCTCACAATTCTTTTCATCACCCAGATGACAGGCCATACACAACTCTAAGCATAGCATGCATAGCAGGATAAGGCATATCATGGCTCAAGCATCTACCAGGTATGCTAGGTTGCAAGGTTCAGTTATTTACTCTTACAAAGACAGGTCATGCAAAGGAAGTGGGTTCAACTAACGTGGCAAAAGCATTTCAATCATTTGATCCTAATGCAATAATTAAGTGCAGGAGCGAGAACATCGGATTTATCGGGATGATCAAAATGGTTGCCTGCCTTGTTGCTCAGCACAGGGACAATATGCGTCAGACGGATATTCGGTGGAATCCGGAGGAGCGGAGCCTACCGATAGAAATGACATCAATCAATATCAATCATATGAAACAAGGTGATGCATGAGCATGGCATGAAGATGAAAGGTGGTAGGCTAATGTAGCTACCATTTATTAAGTTGAAATTGATTTGAATCAACATTCAAATATCACTTCAAACCAGGTATTTTCGAATACCCTTTCAATTGATTCGACCTAATGCTCAGGTCATCTTGTTTTCACATGCGTGGGAATGATATGTTGAGTTGCTGGTTGTGATTGACCATTGTTTGGTCATGGCATTTGAAGTGGAATTCAAATGAATTTCAAATTCCATCTCCAAAGCATTTATCAAATTTAACCTATTCACCATTTTGCATGTTTGGTGAAGTTAACATTTTCAAACATGTTTGAAAATGACATATTCAGATTCCTTGGATTTTTCTGATCATTTTTCATATATTACTTGTCCAATTTGGAGTTATATTCAAACTTTTATGAATTTCCAAAGTTTTGAACTTATTGTGGAATTATATTTAGACAGAAAAAACTTTATTGCATCAGCATGACATCAGCAGGTCCAACTGGCCGTTGAAAGTCAAACCAGACCAGTGGGACCCACTGGTTAGTGACTCAGGCCAGTTTTTAGTTTAAATTTAAGTTAATTAGTTAATTAGCAGGGTAGGATCCACCTGTCAGTGACTGCTTATGTTAATTTAATTAAGTTAACTTTATTTTTATTATTACTAATTAACCAGAGGCTGGCCCCACCTGTCATAGACTCAGGGGGGTCAGATCCACCGGCGGCGAGGTCGTTCTCGCCGACGGTGAGCCTCCGGCGACCTCTAGGACATCGGAGACGCTCGGAAACGCGGCACAGGCGGCCAAACTCTGCGCGGAGTGCACCAAAAGAATGGCACGTCTCCCGCAGGTCCATTTTTGCATTTAGCCGAGGACGAACTGGCCGGAGAGGGCACCAGCGAGGAGCTTGGCAGCGACCGAAGCTCGGGCATCGCTGGGCTCATGGAAACAGAGGGAGTTACGCACGGGACTGAGCTCCTACAGTACCTACTCGACGCCCTGAAGCCACTGGTGGCCTCAGATGGATGAGCCGTTCACCGGAGGGCTACCAGCGATGAGCTCCCGCGGCGGATCTCATCGGGCTCCGGTGAAAACAGGGCTAGAGGAAGAGATCGAAGGGGGAAACTTGGGGGAAATCTTGCTAGGCTCACGGGGAGTGAAGTGGTAGCGCTAGCTTTCTCGGGGACGACCTGTAGAGAGAGAACGCCGGCGGCGAGCTTCGCTGACCCGAGGAAGAAGACGACCACGTCTTGTCGATTCACTGCATCCTAGCGTCGCGCTCGTAGCTTGGGAGCTTCAGGGAGCTACGGCAGATCTGTTGCACGGCTTAGAAGGAGGAGAGGTGGGCTAGAATGACGGCGAGCTCGACCTCGGGCTCGGCTCTAATGGCGGCAGAGAAGGATGAGGCAGCCAGGCTCTAATGGAGAGGCTGCGGGGAGGTTATCCCCTCGCGTGCCAGCGCGAAGCGGCAGCCACCTCCTATTGCCCACCGACGAGGAGGAAGACGACAGAGAGAGAGCTGGGTTGCGCCAGGTGAGCGACAGGTAAGCTTTTCCCATTTTTTCTATTTTGTTTTCTGTTTTGAAGCTGAATTGTTCTATTATTTATTTTGGATCCAAACTTAGTTCAAAAATTATTTTGAACACACTGAAATATTAGTTGGAATATTTCTAACCATTACCGAAGTTTTCAACATTTTTGAAAACTTGAAAGTTTTTGAATTCAAATTTAAACTTGAATTCAGTGGCTTTTTGAATTTAAAAAAATGCCAAATGTGTTTTGAAAATAGTTTTCTTCCGTGATAATTTGTTTTCAAGAATTATCAGAAAAGTTGAACTTTTCTTGAGGCCATTTTGGGTTCATTGATTTTAACAAGTTTTGAATTTCCTTGAATTTTGAGAAGTGGCTAGGGTTTTTGGGGTTTTTTTTCACCACTTGCTTTGAATTTGTTTCAAGTTCTTGAATGCAATGAATGTAAACATGAGCACAATGCTAAAACCTAGTTAGGGATTCAGGGATGTGACAGATACGCCGAGTCAATGTGACCATCTCCTCCTTTTTGTCTCACAACTTCCACCACACTCTATTCCACCTAGAGTGCTATATCCATGGCTCACGCTCATGTATTCCGTGAGAGTTGAAAAAGGTTTGAGAAATTAAGAGTGAGAAAACAATTACTTGGCCAATACCGGGGTTGTGCATGATTTAAATTAGTTGTGTGGGGATGATGGAGCATAGCCATACTATATGATTTTGTAGGGATAACTTTCTTTGGCCTTGTTATTTTGAAAGTTCATGATTACCTTGCTAGTTTGCTTGAAGTGTTATTGTTTTCATGTCAATTGCAAACTATTGTTTTGAATCTTACGAATCTGAACATTCATCTCACATGAAAGAAGTTACAAAGGAAACATATGCTAGGTAGCATTCCACATCAAAAATTCAGCCTTTATCACTTCCCTAATCGATGACGTGGAGTTAAGCTTGGGGATGATTGATACGTCTCCAACGTATCTATAATTTTTGATAGTTCCATGCTATTATCTTGTCAAACTTTGGATGTTTTGTATGCCTTTTATATCTTTTTTGGGACTAACTTATTAACTCGGTGCCAAGTGCCAGTTCCTGTTTTTTCTGTGTTTTTGACCCTTTTTAGAGGAGAATATTAAACGGAGTCCAAACGGAATAAAACTTCTGAAAAGATTTTTTCCGGAACATAAGATACGCAGGGGACGTGAGAACCAAGGCAGAGGCGACCAGGGGAGGCCACAAGCCCCCTAGGCACGGCCAGGGGGGCGTGCCTAGCAGGCTTGTGGGACCCATGTGGGTCGTCTGCCCTACTTCCTCCGCCTATAAATCCCCGAAAAATCCAAAACCACGAGAGATATCCACTAAAATACTTTTCCACCGCCGCAAGCTTCTGTCTCTGCGAGATCCCATATGGGGCACGTTCTGGTGCCCTGCCGGAGGGGGATTCAGATACGGAGGGCTTCTTCATCAACACCATTGCCTCTCCGATGATGCGTGAGTAGTTCACCATAGACCTTCGGTTCCATAGCTAGTAGCTATATGGCTTCTTCTCTCTCTTGGATCTTCAATACAAAGTTCTCCATGATGTTCATGGAGAACTATCCGATGTAATCTTCTTTTCTGGTATGTTTGTCGAGATCCGATGAATTGTGGATTTATGATCAGATTATATATGAATATTATTTGAGTTTCTTCTGATCTCTTATATGGATGATTTCATATCCTTGTAATTCTCTTCGAGCTATGGTTTTTTTGGCCAACTTGATCTATGATTCTTGCAATGGGAGAAGTGCTTCGTTTTGGGTTCATACCGTGCGGTGACCTCACCCAGCGACAAAAGGGGTAGCGAGGCACGCATCATGTTCTTGCCATCAAGGGTAAAAATATGGGGTTTACATCATTGGTTTGAGTTTATCCCTCTACATCATGTCATCTTGCTTAAGGCGTTACTCTGTTCGTCAAGAACACAATACACTAGATGCATGCTGGATAGCGGTCGATGTGTGGAGTAATAGTAGTAGATGCAGAAAGTATCGGTCTACTTGTCTCGGACGTGATGCCTATATGAATGATCATTGCCTTAGATATCGTCATGACTTTGCGCGGTTCTATCAATTGCTTGACAGTAATTCGTTCACCCACCGTAATATTTACTATCATATTTTCAGCCTTACACTTTTACTTTGTTGCACTTTCCGCCTTCAGATCTCACTTTGCAATCAATCTTGAAGGGATTGACAACCCCTTTATAGCGTTGGGTGCAAGCTCGTTTGTGTTTGCGCAGGTACTCTGGACACTTGGCTTGATTCTCCTACTGGATTGATACCTTGGTTCTCAAATTGAGGGAAATACTTACTGCTACTGTGCTGCATCACCCTTTCCTCTTCAAGGGAAAAACCAACGCAAGCTCAAGCGGTAGCAATAGCAATAGTGACAGAGTAACAGTAGCAGCAGTGACAGCAGTAGCAACAAAGTAACGGTAGCAGCAGTGACATAAGTAGCAGCAAAGTAACATAGCAAGGACCAGTAGGAAAAACTCATAGGCATTGGATCGGTGATGGATAATTAAGCCGGATGATATTCATCATGCAACACTTATAACACAGAGAGATATGTAACTAGCTCTAGTTCGTCAGTGTAATTTAGGCATGTATTCCGTATGTAGTCATACGTGCTTAGGGAAAAGAACTTGCATGACATCTATTATCCATCCCTCCCGTGGCAGCGGGGTCCTAATGGAAACTACGAGATATTAAGGTTCTCCTTTTAATAGATAATCGGAACAAAGCATTAGCACTTAGTGAATACATGAACTCCTCATACTATGGTCATCTCCTGGAGTGGTTCCGGCTATTGTCACTCCGGGGTTGCTGATGACCCACAAGTATAGGGGATCAATCGTAGTCCTTTCGATAAGTAAGAGTGTTGAACCCAACGAGGAGAAGAAGGCTCTGATAAACGGTTTTCAGCAAGGTAATAACTGCAAGCACTGAAAGTACCGGTAACAAGTGATGGTGTAGTGAGGTGAAACGTAGCAAGCGAAAAGTAACAAGTAACAAGTAGTAGCAACAGTGCAGCAAAGTGGGCCAATCCCTTTTGTAGCAAGGGACAAGCCTGAACAAAGTCTTATAAGAGGAAAAACACTCCCGAGGACACACGGGAATTTCTGTCATGCTAGTTTCATCATGTTCATATGATTCACGTTCGTTACTTCGATAGTTTGATATGTGGGTGGACCGGCGCTTGGGTACTGCCCTTACTTGGACAAGCATCCCACTTATGATTAACCCCTCTTGCAAGCATCCGCAACTACGAAAGAAGAATTAAGACAACATCTAACCATAGCATTAAACTAGTGGATCCAAATCAGCCCCTTACGAAGCAACGCATAGACTGGGGTTTAAGCTTCTGTCACTCTAGCAACCCATCATCTACTTACTACACCCCAATGCCTTCCTGTAGGCCCAAAGATGGTGAAGTGTTATGTAGTCGACATTCACATAGCACCACTAGAGGAAAAACAACATACAACATATCAAAATATCGAACGAATACAAAATTCACATGACTATTATCAACATGACTTATCCCATGTCCTCAGGAACAAAAGTAACTACTCACAAAGCATAATCATAATCATGATCAGAGGTGTAATGAATAGCATCAAGGATCTGAACATAAACTCTTCCACCAAGTAATCCAACTAGCATCAACTAGCAACCTTACAAGTACCAATCAGAGTCGCGAGAGAGAGATTGGTTACAAGAGATGAACTAGGGTTTGGAGAGGAGATGGTGCTGATGAAGATGTTGATGGAGATGACTCCCCTCCGGCGAGAGGAGTGTTGGTGATGACGATGGCGACGATTGTCCCCTCCGGGAGGGAAGTTTCCCCGGCACGATCGTCCTGCCGGAGCTCTAGATTGGTTCTGCTCAAGTTCCGCCTCGTGGCGGCGGAGAATCCAAGAAAAAGCTCCACCCAAATTTTTTCCTGGACGAAACCCTTCATATAGCAAAAGAGGGGGGCCAGTGGGCCGTCAAGGTGCCCACAAGCCATGTAGCCGCCGCCAGGGGGTGGCGGCTACCACGCTTGTGGGGCCCTGGTGGCTCCCCTCTCGTACTTCTTTCGCCCAGTATTTTTTATATATTCCCAAAAAATCCACGTTGATTTTCAGGGCATTTGGAGTTGCGTAGAATAGAGGACTCAGACTTGCTCCTTTTCCAGTCCATAATTCCAGCTGCCGGTATTCTCCCTCATCAAATAAACCTTGCAAAATAAGAGAGAAAAGGCATAAGTATGGTACCACAAGGTAATATAACAGTCCAAAAAGCGATAAATATCAACATGAAAGCATGATGCAAAATGGACGTATCAACTCCCCCAAGCTTAGACCTCGTTTGCACTCAAGCGAAAACCAAGTTCCATAAACATGTCCACATGTTTAGGGATGAATGTCTTGATAAAACATAATACGGACATGAGGGCATCATGATCACACTTAGAACAGAAATACATCATAAAGATTCTTATGGGGAAGTAACAATTCCTTCACAAAGCAAAGTATGAAACAAAAAACCTTACCGAGAAGTAGCCAACAACAGTCCATAGTCATTGAAGCAATTGCAATTTATCATAACATCAGAAAGAGTCAAATAAGAGCTTGTAAAGCAAACCCACATACTCAATCATCTCTTTTGTTTTCCACAATTGTTACAACTCACGTGGTACTCATGGTATCAAAGTTTCAGTTGGACACAGAGAAAGATAGGGGCTTATAGTTTTCCCTCCCAACCATTTACCTCAAGGGTAAAGTCAACAATAATAAAGCATAAGTACTCACCTCCAAGTTGATATATGAATATAGATCTTTCCCTAGCTTGTGACGGTAGCCAAGACAAAGGCAAAATAAGGAATTGGTGAAGATCACCATGACTCTTTCAAGGGAAAAAAGTAAAGGTACAAGATAGGCCCTTCGCAGAGGGAAGCAGAGGTTGTCATGCTTTTTTGAGATTTGGATGCGTGTCCTCTTAGTGCGGAGGAACGTCACTTTATATTGCCTCCTGTGATAAAGAACTTTATTATGCAGTCTGTCGCTTTTATGTCTTCCTCATCAAAGGTTCGTACAAAGCTTATTTTCCACGCCCTAATAGATCATACATATTAGAGAGCAATTTTTATTTCTTGCACCGATGAAAACTTACTTGAGGGATCTTATTCAATCCATAGGTAGGTATGGTGGACACTCATGGCAAAACTGGGTTGAATGTTTACGGATGCACAAGAGGTGGAAGCAATCGTCACATGCTAGGGGATCTCTAGGCATATAACATTGTTTGGAACCAAGCAAACACAATTCATTATGTTGTCTTCCTTGTCCAACATCTACTTCTAAGCATGTAATAGTTTGGTGAGTGCTCACAATTATAGAAAGTGTCTAAGATGATATATTTATATGTGAACCTCTCTTTCCTTATTTCTTCTTATTAATTGCAACAATAACTGGGGTCTATGTTGGTCTATCCTCAACAAGTTTCAATCATCATACTTGTCATATGTGAAGCTATCACTTTCCATAAGATCATCTCATGATTTTTCATGCTATCGCTCCTTTAAAACTTTTGATCACGGCACAAAACAAAGCCCTTGACTAAGATACTCTTTATTATATAGCTCGCAAGCTCGAATACATCGGGGGAGACACAAAGCAAAAGACTCAAACTGAACACTAAAGACTTATTCCACTAAGAGAAGAAATAAAAACTGAAAAGAAAAGAAGTAAAACAAAGGTAAAAGAAAAAGATATAAAGTTGATACGATACCAGGGCAACCCCCCAAAGCTTGGCAAAAGCCAAGGGGATTGCCCATACCAATGCTTAGTTGTCTTCCTTTGGTGGTGAAGGTGGTGGTGCTGTTGAAGTAGTCTGATCTTCCGACTTCCAAGGCATATGTGCTCCATCATGGCAGGATGAACGAGTCGCCGGAATCCTCAAATCTGCAGCCAACCATGTTGATTTAAATCTATACTCATACTCATAGTTTTGGTTTTGCAGGTCATAGATCTGGCCCTGAAGTGGATCAACCCTGTCGTAGAGCCTCAAAAGATGCTTCCCAATGTCAATGGTATCCATCTTGTGATTTCTGGTGAACTCCGTGATCATCATGTGGTTGGCGTTGAGTCCACGCTCCACCATCCCTTGGCACTTGAAGACTTGTTGCTCCATTGCTTCGAGCCTCGTCTCCACCCTTCCGGTCTTCTTAGGCCCCTCAACATCACGGATGTGCAACATCCCCTCACTCATCTTGATAGATTGAGGGTGTTTCAGCACTTCCGTGAGGTAAGGATTGATGACCTTCTCGAAGATCTTGTCCTTAGGAGCTTTTGGGGAACTCGTGACGATCTAGATCTGCGATAGAAACAGGCTCGAAACGAAAACAGAGGAAAACTGCACGATACGGAGATTAAAACCCTCGGGCATATATATAATGATTTTTTTATGGACCAGAAGGAGTGCTCCGCAAGAAAACAGAGTCCGGGAGGCACACGAGGTGCCCACAAGCCCTGTAGCCGCTGCTAGGGGGGTAGGTGGCGGCTACCAAGCTTGTGGCCGCCTCGTGCGCTCTCCGTACTGCTTTTTATTTTTCTAATTTTCCAAAAATTCCAAAACGGAGGAAATTTCCTATTGGAAAAGTTTCGGAATCCAATTACTTACAGAAACACATACCTCTTCGTTTTCAGGGTCAGAAACAGGGTGATAAACATCCCTTATGTACTCCTTTGGAGTTTTGATATTGATGATATTGGTCTCAACATTTATGGGAGTACCAGAGATATAATGATTGATTCTTTGCCCATTTACCACTCTAGAAAAATTAACTTCCGTGTTATTGATTTTGATGGCACCGGAATGATGTACTTCCTCGACAACGTAAGGACCTTCCGATTTAGAGAGGAGCTTGCCTGCGAAGAATCTTAAGCGAGAATTGTATAGCAGGACATAATCTCCTACATTGAACTCTCGTTTTTGTATTTTTTATCATGCCATCTCTTAACCTTTTCCTTGAACAACTTGGCATTCTCATATGCCTGGGCTCTCCATTCATCTAATAAGCTAATATCAAACAACCGCTTCTCACCGGCAAGTTTGAAATCGAAGTTAAGCTCTTTGATTGCCCAATAAGCTTTGTGTTCCAACTCAAGAGGTAAATGACAAGCCTTACCGTAAACCATTTCATACGGCGACATGCCCATGGGACTCTTATAAGCAGTCCTATAAGCCCATAGTTCATTGTCAAGTTTACTAGACCAATTCTTTCGAGACCTATTGACAGTCTTTTCTAAGATCAATTTGATCTCCCTATTACTCAACTCCACTTGACCACTAGACTGAGGATGATAAGGAGATGCAACTCTCTGGTTGACATCATACTTAACAAGCATCTTGCGGAAAACACCATGAATGAAGTGTGAACCGCCATCAGTCATCACATATCTAGGGACTCCAAATCTTGGGAAAATGACTTCTTTAAGCATCTTAATAGAGGTGTGATGATCAAAATTTCTAGTGGGGATAGCTTCTACCCACTTAGTGACATAACCAACAGCGACTAAGATGTGAGTATACCCATTGGAACTCGGGAAGGTTCCCATATAATCAAAGCCACAGACATCAAATGGTTCAATGACAAGTGAATAGTTCATAGGCATTTCCTGACGTTTACAGATGTTCCTTATTCTTTGATATTCGTCAAAAGACAAGACAAACTTACGGGCATCCTTGAATAGAGTGGGCCAATAGAAACCAGATTGCAATACATTATGGGCACTTCTATCTCTAGCATGGTGTCCTCTGTAGGCTTCGGAATGACACTTCTGTAGGATCTGTCCCTGTTCATGTTCAGGCACACAACGTCTAATAACACCATCTACTCGTTCCCTATAAAGGTGAGGATCGTCCCAAAAGTAGCTTCTCAAATCAAAGAAGAATTTCTTCTTTTGCTGGAGGTGAAACTGGGTGGTATGTATATTTGGCTACGATATAGTTTGCGTAATCAGCATACCACGGTGCATTATGTGAAGTGCGGATGACATTATTTACTCATCAGGAAAGCTGTCATCAATAGGTCGTGGGTCATCAAGGACATTCTCTCCCCTGGACAGGTTATCTGCTACAGGGTTATCAGCACCCTTTTGGTCAACAACGTGCAAATCAAATTCATGTAGCAGGAGAACCCATCTGATTAGCCTAGGCTTAGCGTCCTTCTTCTCCATAAGGTACTTAATAGCAGCATGATCAGAGTGAATAGTGACTTTGGAGTCAACTATATAAGATCTAAACTTTTCACATGCAAACACGACTGCTAAAAATTCCTTTTCCGTAGTGGCATAGTTTCTTTGGGCACTGTCTAGAGTTTTACTAGCGTAGTGAATAACATTCATCTTCTTGTCAACTCTTTGTCCTAGAACAGTACCAACATCATAATCACTAGCATCGCACATGATTTCAAAGGGCAAGTTCCAATCAGGTGGTTGAACAATAGGTGCTGTTATCAAGGCCTTCTTAAGAATTTCGAAAGCTTCCTCACAATCCTCATAAAAAACAAAAGGAACATCCTTCTGCAAGAGGTTGGTAAGAGGCCTAGAAATCTTAGAGAAGTCTTTAATGAACCTTCTATAGAAACCAGCATGACCTAGGAAACTTCGTATACCTCTGATATCTGTGGGGCAAGGCATTTTCTCAATTGCATCAACCTTAGCCTTGTCAACTTCAATGCCTTTCTCAGAGATTTTGTGTCCTAAGATGATTCCTTGATTAACCATGAAGTGGCACTACTCCTAGTTCAAGACGAGGTTGGTATCTGTGCACCTCTGTAAGACTCGATCAAGGTTGCTGAGGCAATCGTCAAAGGAAGAACCGTAAACGGAGAAATCATCCATGAAAACCTCAACAATCTTTTCACAAAATTCAGAGAATATAGCCATCATGCACCTTTGAAAGGTGGTAGGTGCATTGCATAAGCCAAAAGGCATAAATCTATAAGCAAAGGTACCGAAGGGGCAGGTGAAAGTGGTTTTCTCCTGATCAGATTGTGCAACAGGTATTTGCGAGAAACCTGAATAACCGTCTAGAAAGCAGAAGTGTGTGTGTTTAGATAGTCTTTCTAGCATTTGGCCGATAAACGGCAAAGGATAATGGTCTTTCCTGGTTGCCTTCTTCAGTTTTCGGAAGTCTATCACCATCCTATAGCCAGTAATAATCCTCTGTGGGATTAGTTCATTCTTATCATTGGGAACGACGGTGATACCTCCCTTCTTGGATACGCAATGTACTGGAGTTACCCAATCACTATGAGCAACAGGATAAATGATTCCTGCTTCCAGAAGCTTTAATATTTCTTTTCTCACAACCTCTTTCATCTTAGGATTTAATCTGCTTTGATGATCAGCAACTGGTTTGAATTCAGGATCAGTTTTGATCTTGTGCTGGCCTAGAGTGGGATTAATACCCTTAAGATCATCAAGAGTATATCCAATAGCAGCATGGTGCTTCCTCAATGTTTTTAATAACTTCTTCTCTTCGTGATTAGAGAGGTGAGCACTAATAATAACAGGATATATCTCCTTCTCATCAAGGTAGGCATACTTAAGATTATCTGGTAACTCTTTTAGCTCGAACACAAGATCACCCTTTGGTAGGGGACGATCCCCAAGCAGTTCAACAGGCAGATTATTCTTGAGAATAGAATATTGTTCTAAAACAATTTTAGCTATCTCATCTCTTTCATCCATATGCATATCATTTTCATGCTCAAGCAGATATTGCTCTAAAGGATCCGTAGGAGGTACGGCAATACAGACAAGAGCAACGATTTCATCCCTCCCAGACGACTCTTTTTCATGGGGTTGTCTTCGAAACTTGGAGAAGTTAAATTCATGAGACACACCCTTGAAACTAACAGTGACAGTCTGTTTAATACAATCAATGTGAGCATTGACAGTGTTGAGAAAGGGTCTACCAAATATGATGGGACAAAAGCTATCTTGTGCAGTAGCAGGGACGAGGAAATCAGTAGGATACTTCGTCTTACCACACAGGACTTCTACGTCTCTCACAATTCCCAGAGGGCAGATAGTGTCTCTATTAGCTAGCGTAATAGTGACATCAATGGGTTCTAACTCAGCAGGTGCAATCTCATCTTTGATTTCATCATATAGGGACCGGGGTATTGCACTAACACTAGCACCCATATCACATAAACCATGATAACAGTGATCTCCTATCTTGACAGAAAGAACGGGCAGGCCAACTACACGTCCGTATTTGTCTTTCGCGTGAGGTTTAGCAATTCTAGCGGAGTCCTCACAGAATTTGATAACATGCCCGTCTATGTCTTCGGCTAAGAGATCTTTGATAATAGCAACAGTAGGTTTAAATCTAATTTCCTCAGGGGGTGCAAGTGGTCTAATGTAACCCCTATGTATCATAGTTGGAGCTTTAGAATAATCTTTTTTCCTAGCAGGGTAAGGTGGTTTCTCAGCGTAGGCATAAGGAACAATAGGATCATTAAAGGCAATGACCTTCTCTTCAACTAGATTTGGTTTAACTATGTTGACTTCTACAGGCGGATGATACTTAAACCACATCTCTTTGGGAAGATCAACATGAGCAGCAAAAGATTCACATAGAGAAGCTACTATCTCAGAGTCAAGTCCATACTTAGCGCTAAAATCTCTAGAAGTGTTTGTTTCAACAAAAGATTTAACGCAATCAAACTCAAAATTCATACCTGACTCCTTACCTTCTTCAAGCTCCCAATCTTCACATTTACGTTTGATTCTTTACAATAAATTCCACTTGTGGTCAATATCCTTCTTTATAAAAGAACCGGTACAAGAAGTGTCAACCATGGTACGATCATCTTGAGAATGTCGAGCATAAATGTTTTGAGTGATAATTTCTCTCGAGAGCTCATGATTGGGGCATGAATATAGCATTGATTTAAGCCTCCCCCAAGCTTGAGCTATGCTTTCCCTGTCACGAGGCCAAAAGTTATAAATAAAATTCCGATCACGATGTACTAAATGCATAGGATAAAAGTTTTGATGAGATTCCAATTTCAACCGATTGTAGTCCCATGATCTAGTATCATCACATAGCCTATACCATGTCAACGCCTTATCCTTCAAAGATAAAGGAAAGACTTTCTTCTTTACCTCATCCTCGGGAAAACCTGCAAGCTTAAATAAACCACAAAGTTCATCTACATAGATTAGATGCAAGTCTGAATGTGAAGATCCATCTCCTGTAAATGAATTAGCCAGCAGTTTCTCAAGCATACCCGAAGGAATTTCATAAAAGATATTTTCAGTAGTTACCTCAGGTTGAGGAGGAACTCCTCCCACTCCCGTTCGTGGTGAAGATACCCCGAACAAACTCCTCAAAGGAACAGTTTCCATAGTGACAATTGACAATAAATTTCAGCACAGTATATAAATGTTTATTTACCAAATTCCACTTACCAAAGGCGCTTACCTACCCAGCAACGGCGCCAGTAAAGTGTCTTGATGAACCACAAGTATAGGGGATCAATCATAGTCCTTTCTATAAGTAAGAGTGTCGAACCCAACGAGGAGAAGAAGGCTCTGATAAACGGTTTTCAGCAAGGTAATAGCTGCAAGCACTGAAAGTAGCTGTAACAAGTGATGGTGTAGTGAGGTGAAACGTAGCAAGTGAAAAGTAGCAAGTGAAGAGAGATGACTTCAAATGGAATTTATTGGAGAGAATTATGAAGAGGGAATTTAATTCAAGATTGAGAGCTTGAAGAAGGTAAGGAGTCAAGTATGAATTTCAAGTTTGATTGCGTTAAATCCTTTGTTGAAACAAATACTTTTTGTGATTTTAGCGCTAAGTATGGACTTGACTCTGAGATAGTAGCTTCATTGTGTGAATCCTGTGCTGCTCATATTGATCTCCCCAAAGGGAAGTGGTTTAAATATCATCCTCCTTTAGAATTCAATGTAGTTAAACCCAATCCATTTGAAGAGAAAGTCATTGCCTATAATGATCCTGTTGTTCCCAGTGCTTACATTGAGAAACCACCTTTCCCTGTTAGGATAAAGGATCATTCTAAAGCTTCAATTGTGATACATAGAGGCTACATTTGAACATCTACACCGCCTGAGAAAATTAGAGTTGAACCTATCGTTGCCATTATATAAGATCTTCTGTCCAACGATGTTGAGGAACATAATATTCACTTCTGTGAAGATGCTGCTAGAATTGCTAAACCTCACGCTAGAGACAAACATAGGCCTGTTGTTGGCATGCATGTGGTTTCTGTTAAGATAGGAGATCATTCTTATCATGGTTTATGTGACATGGGTGCTAGGTTAGTGCAATACCTCAATCCTTATATGATGAAATTAAAGACGAGATTGCACCTGTTGAGATAGAACCTATTGATGTCAGTATTCAGCTTGCCAATAGGGATACTATATGCCATGTGGGAATTGTTAGGGATGTTGAAGTCTTGTGTGGTAAAACGAAGTATCCTGCTGATTTCCTCGTTCTTTCTACCGCACAGGATAGCTTTTGTCCCATCATATTTGGCAGACCTTTTCTCAATACCGTCAATGCTCATATTGACTGTGAGAAGCAAACTGTCACTATTGGCTTAGAAGGTGTGTCACACGAGTTCAATTTCTCCAAGTTTGGTAGACAACCTCATGAAAAAGAGTTGCCTAGTAGGGATGAAACTATTGCCTTAGCTTCTATTATCGTGCATCCTACTGATCCCTTAGAGCAATACTTGCTTGAGCATGAAAATGATATGCATATGGATGAAAGGGATGAAATAGATAGAGTTGTCTTAGAACAATATCCTATCCTTAAGAATAATCTGCCTGTTGAACTACTAGGGGATCCACCCCCACCAAAGGGTGATCCTGTGTTCGAGCCTAAATAGTTGCCTCATACTCTTAAGTATGCTTATCTTGATGAAAAATAGATATATCCTGTTATAATTAGTGCTAGCCTCTCAGAGCATGAAGAAAATAAGTTACTAAAAACTCTGAGGAAGCACCGTGCTGCTATTGGATATACTCTTGATGATCTTAAGGGCATTAGTCCCACTCTATGCGAGCACAAGATTAGAACCGATCCTGATTTCAAACCAGTTGCTGATCATCAAAGGAGATTAAATCCTAAGATGAAATAAGTAGTAAGAAAAGAAATCATAAAGCTTCTAGAAGCGGGTATTATCTATCATGTTGCTCATAGCGATTGGGTCAGTCTGGTGCATTGCGTTCCTAAGAAGGGAGGTATTACCGTTGTCCCTAATGATAAGGATGAATTGATCCCGCAGAGGATTATTACTGGCTATAGGATGGTGATCGATTTTAGGAAATTGAATAAGGCCACTAGGAAAGATCATTACCCTTTGCCTTTTATCAACCAAATGCTAGAAAGACTGTCTAAACACACACACTTCTGCTTTCTAGATGGTTATTCTAGTTTCTCCCAAATACCAGTTGCACAATTTGATCAGGAGAAAACCACTTTCACCTGCCCTTCCGGTACCTTTTCTTATAGACGTATGCCTTTTGGCTTATGTAATGCACCTGCCACCTTTAAAAGATGTATGATGGCTATATTCTTTGACTTTTGTGAAAAGATTGTTGAGGTTTTCATGGATGACTTCTCCGTTTACGGGTCTTCCTTTGATGATTGCCTCAGCAACCTTGATCGAGTCTTGCAGAGATGTAAACACACCAATCTTGTCTTGAATTGGGAGAAGTGCCACTTTATGGTTAATGAAGGCATCGTCTTAGGTCATAAAATTTATGAAAGAGGTGTTGAAGTCGATAAGTCTAAGGTTGATGCAATAGAGAAAATGCCATACCCCACAGATATCAAAGGTATAAGAAGTTTCCTTGGTCATGTTGGTTTCTATAGAAGGTTCATTAAAGACTTCTCTAAGATTTCTAGGCCTCTTACCAATCTCTTCCAAAAGGATATTCCTTTTGTTTTTGACAATGATTGTGAGGAAGCCTTCGAAATACTTAAGAGGGCTTTGATAACTGCAACTATTGTTCAACCACCTGATTGGAACTTACCTTTTGATATCATGTGTGATGCTAGTGATTATGGTGTTGGTGTTGTTCTAGGGAAAAGAGTTGATAAGAAGTTGAATGTTATTCACTATGCTAGTAAAACTCTAGACAGTGCCCAAAGAAACTATGCTACTACGGAGAAGGAATTTTTAGCAGTCGTGTTTGCATGTGAAAAGTTCAGGTCTTACATAGTTGATTCCAAAGTCACTATTCACACTGATCACGCTGCTATTGAGTACCTCATGGAGAAGAAGGACGCTAAACCTAGACTTATCAGATGGGTTCTCTTGCTACAGGAATTTGATTTGCACGTTGTTGACAGAAAGGGTGCTGATAACCCAGTAGCAGATAACTTGTCTAGGTTGGAGAACATTCTTGATGACCCAGAACCTATTGATGATACCTTTCCTGATGATCAATTGAATGTCATCAATGCTTCACGTAGTGCACCATGGTATGCTGATTATGCAAACTATATCGTTGCCAAATATATACCACCTAGTTTCACATACCAGCAAAAGAAGAAATTCTTCTTTGACTTAAGACATTACTTTTGGGATGATCCTCACCTTTATAAGGAAGGAGTAGATGGTGTTATTAGACGTTGTGTACCTGAACATGAACAGGGACAGATCCTACAAAAGTGTCACTCTGAGGCCTACGGAGGACACCACGCGGGAGATAGAACTGCGCATAAGGTATTGCAATCAGGTTTCTATTTGCCCACTCTCTTCAAGGATTCCCCTAAGTTTGTCTTGTCTTGTGACGAATGTCAAAGAATAGGAAATTTTAGCAAACATCAGGAAATGCCTATGAACTATTCACTTGTCATTGAACCATTTGATGTTTGGGGCTTTGATTATATGGGACCTTTTCCAAAATCCAATGTGTATAATCACATCTTAGTTGCTGTTGATTATGTCACTAAGTGGGTAGAAGCTATCCCCACTAGTACTGCTGATCACAACACTTCTATCAGGATGCTTAAAGAAGTTATTTTCCCTAGATTTGGAGTCCCTAGATATCTAATGACCGACGGTGGTTCACACTTCATTCATGGTGCTTTCCGTAAAATGCTTGCTAAGTACGATGTCAACCACATAATTGCGTCTCCCTATCACCCTCAGTCCAGTGGTCAAGTAGAGCTAAGAAATAGAGAGATCAAAGTAATTCTGCAAAAGACTGTCAACACGTCTAGAAATAATTGGTCTAAGAAGCTCGATGATGCACTGTGGGCTTATAGAACTGCCTATAAGAATCCCATGGGAATGTCTCCATACAAAATGGTGTACGGTAAAGCATCTCATCTACCTCTTGAGATAGAGTTTAAAGCTTATTGGGCAATCAAAGAACTCAACTTTGATTTCAAACTTGCCGGTGAGAAGAGGTTATTTGACATTAGCTCACTTGATGAATGGAGAACTCAGGCATATGAGAAGGCCAAGTTGTTCAAAGAGAAGGTTAAGAGGTGGCATGATAAGAGGATACAAAAGCGTGAGTTCAATCTAGGTGATTTTGTCTTGCTATATAACTCTTGTTTAAGATTCTTTGCAGGCAAGCTTCTCCCTAAATGGGAAGGTCCCTATGTTGTTGAGGAAGTATATCATTCCGGTGCTATCAAGATCAACAACATGGAAGGTAATTGTCCGAGAGTTATAAATGGGCAGAGAATCAAGCATTATATCTCAGGCACTCCCATAAATGTTGAAAGCGATATCATCAATACCGTAACTCCGGAAGAATACCTAAGGGATATTTATCAGCTTGTTTCAGACTCCCAGAACAAAGAGGTATGTGATTCGGTAAGAAAATAGAGCCCAAAACTTTTCAAGTACGAATTTTTCTCCGTTTTGGAATATTTGAAAAAATACAAAAATTGCAAGTAGTCCGGAAAGTGCGCGAGGAGGCGACAAGCCTGCCAGGCGCGGGCCCACCCCTTGGCCGTGCCTGGGGGGCTTGTAGCCACCTCATGCGCCTCCCGGACTCCGTTTTCATGCGGAGTACTCCTTCTGGTCCGGAAAAAATCAATATATATTCTCTCGTTTGGTCTCACCTTCATATCATGCAGATTTCCTCTGTTTTTTGTTTCGATCCTATTTCTGTTGCAGATCTAGATCGCTATGCCTTCCCCAAAAGCTCCGAAGGACAAGATCTTCGAGAAGGTCATCAATCCCTACCTCACGGGAGTGCTTTAACACCCTCAATCTATCGAGATGCGTGAGGGGATGTTGCACATCCATGATGTTGAGGGGGCCAGGAAGACCGGAACTGTGGAGACGAGGCTCGAAGCAATGGAGCAACAAGTCTTCAAGTGCCAAGGGATGGTGGAGCGTGGACTCAACACCAACCACATGATGATCACGGAGTTCACCAACAAGCACATGATTGATGCCAATGACATTGAGAAGCACCTCTCCAGGCTCTATGATAGGATCGATCAACTCCAGACCCAGATCTATGACCTACAGAACCAAAACTGTGAGTATGACTATAGATTTAAATCAATAAGGTTGGCTGCAGATTTGAGGATTCCGGAGACTCATTCATCTTTCCATGATGGAGCACCTATGCCTTGGAAGACGGAGTATCAAACCCATGTTGCAACAACTCCACCACCATCACCTCCAAAGGAAGACCACTGAGCATGGGTATGGGCAATCCCCTTGGCTTGTGCCAAGCTTGGGGGAATTGCCCCGGTATCGTATCACCATCACATCTTTTGCCTTTACCTTTGTTTTAGTTTGTTCATTTTCAGTTTTCTCTTTCTCTAGTAGATTAAAAGTCTTAGTGTTTTAGTCTCGAGTTTTGCTTTGTGTCACCCCCGATGTATTCGAGCTCGTGAGCCATATAATAAAGAGTGTATTAGTTGAAGGGCTTTGCCTCTTGCCATGATCAAAAGAATGAGAAAAGAACAAAAGCATGAAAAGATCATGCATTGATCTTATGGGAAGTGATGGCTTCACATATAAAAAGAATGATGATTGAAACTTGTTGAGGGTAGACAAACGTAGACCTTGGTCATTGTTGCAATTAATAGGAAGTGATAAAGAAGGAGAGGTTCACATATAAATATATCATCTTTGACACCATCTATGATTGTGAACACTCACTAAACTATTACATGCCTAGAAGTAGATGTTGGACAAGGAAGACAACATAATGAATTGTGTTTGCTTGGTTCCGAACAATGTTATATGACTAGAGATCCCTTAGCATGTGACGATTGCTTCCACCTCATATTAGCCAAAACTCCCGCGCCAAGTAGAGATACTACTTGTGCATCCATAAACCTTCAACTCAGTCTTGCCATGAGTGTCCACCATACCTACCTATGGATTGAATAAGATCCCTCAAGTGAGTTGTCATCGGTGCAAGCAATAAAAATTGCTCTCTAATATGTATGATCTATTAGTGTGTGGAAAATAAGCTTTGTATGAACGTGTGATGTGGAAGACATAAAAGCGACAGAATGCATAATAAAATTCTTTATCACAGGAGGCAATATAAAGTGACATTCTTCCGCACTAAGAGGACACGCATTCGAAGCTCAAAAGCGCATGACAACCTCTGCTTCCCTCTGCGAAGGGCCTATCTTGTACCTTTACTTTTTGCCCTTGAAACAGTCATGGTGATCTTCACCAATTCCTTTTTTCACCTTTGTCTTGGCTAATGTCATATGCTTGGGAAAGATCTATATTCATATGTCAACTTGGAAGTAAGTATTCACCAATTATTATTGTTGACATTACCCTTGAGGTAAGCAATTGGGAGGCAAAACTATAAGCCCCTATCTTTCTCTATGTCCACCTGAAACTTTGATATCATGAGTACCACGTGAGTTGTAGCAATTGTAGATAACGAAAGGATGATTGAGTATGTGAATTTTATTTACAAGCTCTTATTTGACTCTTTCTGATGTTGTGATAAATTGCAATTACTTCCATGACTAAAGGCTATCGGTTGTTACTTCTCGGTAAGGTTCTTCATCCATGCTTTACTTTGTGAACGAATTATCACTTTGGCATGAGAGATTATATGTTGGTATTGCTCTTCCGATCATGATCATGATGCATGCATGTTCGTATCTTGTTTTGTCGACACCTCTCTCCCTAAACATGTGGACATATTTATTGAGCTAGGCTTTCGCTTGAGGACAAGCGAGGTCTAAGCTTGGTGGAGTTGATTCGTCCATTTTGCATCATGTTTTCATGTTGATATTTCTCGATTCTTGGGCTATTATTTCACTTCACGGTACAATACTTATTCCTTTTCTCTCTTATTTTGCAAGGTTTACATGAAGAGGAAGAATGCCGGCAGCTACAATTCTGGCCTGAAAGTGGAGCAAGTCTGAGATACCTATTCTGCGCAACTCCAAACGCCCTAAAAATCAACGATGATTTTTTTCTGGATTTATAAAAAATACTGGGCCGAAGAAGCGCCAGAGGGGCGCCAGCAGGTTGCCACAAGCCTGCTAGGGGGCTTGTGGGCAGCTTGCTGGCCCACTGGACCCCTCTTTTCCTATATGATGGGTTTTGTCTGGAAAAAAATCAAGGAGGAGATTTTTCGTGGATTCGCCGCTGCCACGATGCGGAACTTGAGCAGAACCAATCTAGAGCTCCGGCAGGACGATCCTGCCGGGGAAACTTCCGTCCCGAAGGGGGAAATCGTCGCCATCGTCATCACCAACTCTCCTCTCATCGGAGGGGCTCGTCACCATCAACATCTTCATCAGCACCACCTCATCTCCAAACCCTAGTTCATCACTTGTAACCAATCTCCGTCTCGCGACTCCGATTGGTACTTGTAAGGTTGCTAGTAGTGTTGATTACTCTTTGTAGTTGATGCTAGTTGGATTACTTGGTGGAAGAGTTTATGTTCAGATCCCTGATGCTACTCATTACCTCTCTGGTCATGAATATGATTATGCTTTCTGAGTAGTTACTTTTGTTCCTGAGGACATGGGATAAGTCATGCTAACTGTAGTCATGTGAATTTGGTATTCGTTCGATATTTTGATGTGTTGTATGTTGTTTTTCCTCTAGTGGTATTATGTGAACGTCCACTACATAACACTTCTCCATTATTTGGGCCTAGAGGAAGACATTGGGAAGTAGTTAGTAGATGATGGGTTGCTAGAGTGACAGAAGCTTAAACCCTAGTTTATGCATTGCTTCGTAAGGGGCTGATTTGGATCCACTAGTTTAATGCTATGGTGAGACTTTGTCTTAATTCTTCTTTCGTAGTTTCGGATGCTTGCGAGAGGGGTTAATCATAAGTGGGATGCTTTTCCAAGTAAGGGCAGTACCCAAGCGCCGGTCCACCCACATATCAAACTATCAAAGTAACGAACGAGAATCATATGAACATGATGAAAACTAGCATGACAGAAATTCCCGTATGTCCTCGGGAGCGTTTTTCCTCCTATAAGACTTTGTCTAGGCTTGTCCCTTGCTACAAAAGGGATTGGGCCACTTTGCTGCACCGTCGCTACTTTTGTTACTTGTTGCTTGCTACCAATCATCTCACCACACAATCACTTGTTACCGATAATTTCAGTGCTTGCAGATATTTCCTTGCTGAAAACCACTTGTCAGATCCTTCTGCTCCTTGTTGGGTTTGACACTCTTACTTATTGAAAGGACTACGATTGATCCCCTATACTTGTGGGTCATCACTCCACCCCTCCGGTTGATTCTTGCGCCAGTATTTTTTATATATTCCACAAAAATCCTCGTAAATTTCCATGTCATTCCGAGAACTTTTATTTCTGAAAACAACATTAGTCCGGGTTAATTCTATTCAAATCATGCAAATTAGAGTCCAGAACAAGGGCAAAAGAGTTTGGAAAAGTAGATACGACGGAGACGTATCAACTACCCCAAGCTTAAAGCCTTGCTTGTCCTCAAGAAATTCAGTTGACAAACTGAAAGAGACAAAAGAAAAACTTTTACGAAGTTTGTTTGATCTTGTTGTTGCAATTATGTCTAACTCATATTCAGATTTTCAGCAAGATCATAAGGAAACCACATAATCAATGACATCTAGGTCTCCTGGCAAAGTCATATCAATGGCATAATCAACTAGTGAGCAATAATAATAAGTTTCAAACGCCAACACTTCAATCAAAACAATCATGAAGCCGTACGAACAGATGGTATCTCTCTAGCTCTTTGAGAGACCGCAAAACATAAATGCAGAGCACCTTCAAAGGCCAAGGGCTGACTGAACATTGAAATTCATGGCAAAGAAGATCCAGTCACAATCATACTCAATATCAATTAAAAGCAAAGCATAGAAATGACAGAGGTGCTCTCTAATTAGTGCTTTTATAAGAAAAGGATGACTCAATAGAAACATAAATAGATAGGCCCTTCACAGAGGGAAGCATTGATTTGCAGAGATTCCAGAGCTCAAGCTTTGAAGACAAAGATAAATAATTTTGGGTGGCATGCTTTCATTGTCAACGCAATGGCCACGAGTTTTCACCATCTTCCATTCTACACATACTATATGCGGTTCCGAAACACAAATGTAAAGTTTTGAGTCCCCCACCACCGATCAATCACACTCCACGACTAGCCGAATACTCGGGTGCCGTCCATACCAATAACAATCCAGGGGAGTTTTGTTTGCAATTATCTTTTCGATTTGAGCATGGAACCAGGCATTCCAATTACTGGCCCCTTTCTCGTGAGTGATAGTGAATAAACACATATCGAGGATAACACGCCTAGCATGGAAGAAACAGATCGCCCCTTGTCACCACACGAGCGGTTCGGGCATACAAAATAGATTATTTCTGAAGGTTTAGATAGTGTCACATGCAAATTTGCTTGGAACGGCAGGTAGATACCACATATAGGTAGGTATGGTGGACTCATATGGAACAACTTTGGGTTTATGGAAGTGGATGCACAAGCAGTATTCCCGCTTAGTACAAGTGAAGGCTAGCAAAAGACTGGGAAGCGACCAACTAGAGAGTGACAACAGTCATAAATATGCATTGAGATTAACCAACATTGAGTGTAAGCATGAGTAGGACATAAATCACCATAAACATGAATATCATAGAGGATATGTTGATTTGTTTCAACTACACGCGTAAACATGTGCCAAGTCAAGCCACTTGAATCATTCAAAGGAGGATACCATCCTATCATACTACATCATAATCATCTCAAAATTCATGTTGGCATCCAAGAAAAACCATTATAAGCTCCTACCTAATTAAGCATGGCATCAGAAACTATGATCTCTAAGTTGTCATTGCAAAAATGTTTCTCTCACAACAAATCTGAAATAGGGAACGATGAGCTAGTCATATTTACAAAAACAAAATAGATCGAGTTCATACCAGCTTTTCCAGGCTCAGTCACTTCATCATATATAGTCTTTATTGACTTTCACTTGCACGACAGAGTGATGTGAACAATAATAAGAGTGTTCGTGCATTGAACTAACCTGGAATCTGCAAGCAAACACAAAGGAGAAGACAAAGTAATATGGCTCTATGACTGATAAACAGATATGCATGCGAGAGCCACTAAACATTGTAACCATGATCTTCTACCTTGACCCAAAGAAAAAAGAAAACTATTTACACGGGACAGCTCCCAACAAGCAAAAGAAGAACAAGAAATCTTTTTGGGTTTTCTCAAACTAGACAAATAAACGAGAAGAAAACGAGAAAAAGAAATAAACTAGCATGGATGATATAGTGGGAAAGTGTGAACACCAACTATCAAAGCGAAAGTGTGACCATGAATATAAAGTCGGTGAGAAACACGTACCCCCCCCAAGCTTAGGCGTTTCGCCTAAGTTGGTCTACTCCCATGGATGGTCCGGGCGATACCCAAAATCATAATGGGGGTTGTACGGGAGCGCTGCAGCTAACGCCTGAATAGCTGCCTCACGGAGGCGAGCAGCCTTTGCCTCCCTCTCATACTCCTCTGCCTCTCCTCTGGTTATGTAATATCTCCGTTTTACCTGAAAGTCAAAGAAGGAAGGAGTAGGAAGGGTAATATAGAAAACACGTTGTCGGTTAAATATTAACTGGTATAGGAGGGATTCATTATCCCTCTCAAGGAACTGATAGTGTGTCATAGCGGCGCGATCAAGGGAAGTTGTATGGAGCGGGGGATCTCCTTCGCGGATGGGTACTCCAAGAAAATTTGCTATGCGAGTGGCATAGATCCCACCAAAGAAATCCCCTTCATTAGCATTATTATTCAGCCTCCTTGCTATTATAGCCCCCATGTTGAAACTTCTATCACCCGTTACTGCGCTCTTAAGAATACTGAGGTCAGGTGCGCAGAGGTGACAATGCTCGATCTTGTCGTTAATGCATCTATTTATGAAGAGGGAAAAGTAATGCAAGGCAGGAAAATGAATGCTACCCATGGTAGCCTGCGTAATATCTCTAGTTTCTCCAACAGCTATACTAGAGAAAAAAATCCCAAATCGATGATTTAGGAGGATCATTGAGACTAGCCCAATCAAGTATCTTGCAAATTCTATTGAAATCCTCTAAATCCATGGTATACGATTTGTCATAGAGATCGAACAGTACGGATGTGTCACGGCCAGCTCAAAATTTGAATCTACGAACAAAAGAGGCAGTGAGAGTAGTATATTGTTAACATTTATCGGAGATGAATTCTTCAAGTCCAACATTGTGAACAAGTGTATCAAACTCGTCTTTGAAACCTGCATCAATCATGAATTCATCAGAAGGCCATTCACATGGTTGTACCTGTGCGTTCCTCGGTTGGTAAGGTTCGGGCTCCCGAATTGCGGGATGGGGACCCCTCTTTCTTGAGGAACCACCATGATAGTTTCTCCTGAACATCTTCCTTTTCTGAAATGTTTAGTGACTCAAAGGAAAAGTGAACAAGGCTCAACTAAACTCATAGCAACTACTCCTACAAGTGTCTAGACACCATATCATTCATCAAAACTACTTGGGACCAGCTAAAATTAGCATGCAAAGCTCAAGAACAGGGTCACCAAGGCAGCAAAAATACGCAACAAATAAGGCACTAGAGCAAAAAGTAATTGGACCAATGGAGGAGTCACATACTAAGGAGCAATTTCCCCAAAACAGTTTGGTGAATGGGGCTTTGCACAAGGAGATCGAAAATCGCAGCAAGAAGATCAAGAACACGGGTTTGAGCTACGGGATGATTTTTTTCTGCAGGTAGGAGAAGGAGACGGGAGCTGGAATAAGTGGAGGGGGGACACGTGGGCCCCACAAGCCTGGTAGGCGCGGCCAGGGGGTGCCCGCGCCTCCTGGTCTTGTGGCCCACTGGTGCATCCCCCTGACTAGCTCTCCGTCTCAGAATTTTTCAAAAATTTCAGAAAAAATCATACTTGATTTTCATGGCATTCGGAGAACTTTTATTTTTGGGAAACTTTTCTACGGGACGCAAAAAGCAGAAAACAGGAAAAACTAAAGCTAAATCTATCATTTTTATTCTAAGCAACCGAGTGTGAAAGCTTGGAACAGAGGGTTATGACTTCTCGATTCATCCATCCCATGGTCATCGAAAGAAATCCGTCAATGAGGTTGATCAAGTCTCCTTGAAAAACTTTTTCGAATTGCATGAAAAAAACGGAGAATTTTCGAATAGTCACTAGGTTACCTCAATGGGGATGTGCATATCCCCAACAAGAAAATCATACTTCATCTCAACAGTAGGTATAGGGCATTCAAAGCTCCCAATAAGAATCGTTGTAGTTTTTTCAATAGCATTGATACAATGTACTCGATATTGTTTCTTCGGAAAGTGCACCGTATGCTCATTACCATTGACATGGAAAGTGACATTGCCTTTGTTGCAATCAATAACAGTCCCTGCAGTGTTTAAAAAGGTTCTTCCAAGGATGACCGCCATGGCATCATCCTCGGGAATATCCAGGATAACAAAGTCTGTTAAGATAGTAACGTTAGCAACCACAATAGGAACATCCTCGCAAAAGCCGATAGGGCAAGCTGTTGATTTGTCGGCCATTTGCAGAGAGATTTCAGTGGGTGTCAACTTATCGAGTTCAAGTCTACTATAAAGAGAGAGAGGCATGACACTAACATCGGCTCCAAGGTCTCATAAAGCAGTTCTAACGTAGTTTCCTTTAATGGAGCAAGGTATAGTGGTCACTCCGGGATCACCTAGTTTCTTAGGAGTTCCACCCTTGAAGGTGTAATTAGCGAGCATGGTGGAAATCTCAACCTCAGGTATCCTCCTCTTATTAGTCACAATATCCTTCATGTACTTGGCATAGGGAGACATTTTGCGTATATCTGTCAAACGCATTTGCAGAAAGACAGGTCTAATCATTTCAACAAATCGCTCAAAATCCTCATCATCCTTTTTCTTGGATGGTTTGGGAGGAAAGGGCATGGGTTTATGAACCCATGGTTCCCTTTCTTTACCATGCTTCCTAGCAGCGAAATCGTTCTTATCGTATCTCCTATTCTTAGGTTGTGGGTTATCAAGATCAACACTAGGTTCAATCTCCACATCCTTATCATTGCTAGGTTGAGCATCATCATGAACATCACTATCGATGTTATCATTAGGCTCATGTTCATCACCAGATTGTGTTTCGGCATCAGAAACAGAGATATCGTTTGGATTCTCGGGTTTAACAGCAATAGGGTTGCTAGCGTGCAAATTTCTATCATCTTTCTTCTTCTTCCTAGGATGAATAGGTGCATAAGTGTTAACTCCTTGAGAATCTTGTTCAATTCTCTTAGGATGACCCTTAGGATACAAAGGTTCCTAGGTCATTCAACCACCTCTTGTGACGACTCTGACAGAATTGTCATTCAACTCATTGAGCAAGTCATTTTGAGCCTTAAGTACTTGTTCTACTTGAGTAGTAACCATAGAGGCATGTTTACTCAACAGCTTAAGATCATTGACGTTTCTATCCACACAAGCACTTAAATGACTAAGCATACGAGCATTCTGTTCCAATTGTCTGCTAACATAATCATTGAAACTTTGTTGTTTGGCAGAAAAGTTATCAAATTCATCCAGGCATAAGCTAGCAGGTTTATACAAAGGAATGTCACTCTCATTGAATCTACGAAGAGAATTTACCTCTACTACCTGTATCGGGTTATCAAGACCATGGATCTCTTCGATAGGTGGTAGATTTTTGACATCTTCGGATTTAATGCCTTTCTCTTTCATAGATTTCTTAGCTTCTTGCATATCTTCAGGACTGAGGAATAGGATACCTCTTTTCTTGGGAGTTGGCTTTGGAGGTGGTTCGTGAATAGTCCAAGCATTCTCATTGCACAAGATATTATTCAATAGGATCTCAGCTTGTTCTACGGTTTGTTCCCTAAAAACACAACCAGCACAACTATTTAGGTGGTCCTTAGAAGCATTGGTTAGTCCGTTAGAGAAGATATCAAGTATTTCATCCTTTTCAAGAGGGTGATTAGGCAGAGCATTTAGTAGCTGGACGAGCCTCCCCCAAACTTGTGGATGACTCTCTTCTTCAACTTCCGCAAAGTTCTATATTTCCTGCAAGGCAGCTTGCTTCTTATGGACAGGGAAATATTTTTCAAAGAAGTAGTAGATCAGATCCTGGGGACTACGCACAGACCCAGGAGCAAGAGAAGTGAACCAGGTCTTAGCATCATCCTTTAGCGAGAAAGGAAACAGCTTAAGGATATAGTAGTGGCGGATCTTTTCCTCACTCGTGAATAGGGTGACTATATCGTGCAGTTTGGTAAGATGGGCTACAACCATTTCAGACTCATAACCGTGAAAAGGATCAGATTCGAGCAAAGTGATTAACTCAGGGTCGACAGAGAATTCATAATCCTCATCGGTCACAAAGATAGGCGAAGTAGCAAACTTTGGGTCGTATTTCATCCTAGCTTTCACAGATTTTTCTTTCCATTTGCGCAGTAATTTCTCAACATCATAGCTATCCTTACAAGCAAGAAAGTCCTCAGCTATCTCTCCCTCCATAACATAACCCTCGGGCATATCAAGCAATTCATATCTAGGAGAGCTAGTTTTAACAGGTGAAATAGCAGGTTCTACTTCAATAATCTCAGCAGTTTCAGAAGTATCATCACATCTAGCAGCAACTCTAGCAATTTGTGCATCAAGGAATGCACCTAGTGGCAAAGTAGTATGAAGCAAAGCATCATCACAAGCATCATGGACAGCAGAAGTAGCAGCATCAAGCACACGCGACATATCAAAATTTCTAGCAGGAGGTGGTGTCGCAAACTTACTCATAACTGAAGGTGAATCAAGTGCAGAGCTAGATGGCAGTGCCTTACCTGTCCTCGTAGTTGAGGGCAAGACTTTAGTTTTTGGATCTCTCGGATTCCTCATAGGGATCAGCAGATGTAAATCCCAAGTGACTCAAAGAATAGAGCTATGCCTCCACGGCAACGGCTCGCAACAGTTTTAGAGGGTAGAGTATTCAACCCAAATTTGTTGATTCGACACAAGGGGAAGCCAAAGAATATTCTCAAGTATTACTAGTTGAGTTGCCAATTCAACCACACCTGAAAGACTTAGTATTTGCAGCAAAGTATCAGTAGCAAAGTGGTTGATAGCAACAGTAGCAACGGTAACAGTAGCAGCAGTGACATCAATAGTGACAGAGTAACAGTAGCAGGAGTGACAGCAGTAGCGACAAAGTAACGGTAGCAGCAGTGACAGCGGTAGCAGCAAAGTAACGTAGCAAGGACCAGTAGGAAAAACTCGTAGGCATTGGATTGGTGATGGATAATTATGCCTGATGATATTCATCATGCAACAGTTATAACACGGAGAGATATGTAACTAGCTCCAGTTCCTCAATGTAATGTAGGCATATATTGCGTTTGTAGTCATATGTGCTTAGGGAAAAGAACTTGCATGACATCTATTGTCCATCCCTCCCATGGCAGCGGGGTCCTAATGGAAACTACCGGATATTAAGGTTCTCCTTTTAATAGAGAACCGGAACAAAGCATTAGCACTTAGTGAATACATGAACTCCTCATACTATGGTCATCTCCGGGAGTGGTTCCGGCTATTGTCACTCCGGGGTTGCCGGGTCATAACACATAGTAGGTGACCACAACTTGCAAGATAGGATCAAGAACACACATATATTGACGAGAACATAATAGGTTCAGATCTGAAATCATGGCACTTGGGCCCTAGTGACAAGCATTAAGCATGGCAAAGTAGTAGCAACATCAATCTCAGAACATAGTGGATACTAGGGATCAATCCCCGTCAAAATTAACTCGATTACATGATAGATCTCATCCAACCCATCACCGTCCAGCAAGCCTACGATGAGATTACTCACGAACGGTTAAGAGCATCATGGAATTGGCGATGAAGGAAGGTTGGTGATGACGATGGCGACGATCTCCCCTCTCCGGAGCCCAGAACGGACTCCAGATCTGCCCTCCAGAGGAAGAGTAGGAGGTGGCGGCACATCCGTATCTTAAAACGCGAGGAACTCTTCTCCTTGATTTTTCCGTACGAAAGGGGCTAAATAGAGTTGGAATTGGAGGCGGTGGAGCTCCGTGGGCCCCACAAGCCTGCTAGGCGCGGCTAGGGGGGCCTGCGCATGGTGGGCTTGTGGGCTCCTCGCTCCAGCCCTCCGGTTGATTCTTGCGCCAGTATTTCTTATATATTCCCCCAAAAATCCTCGAAAATTTCCAGGTCATTCCGAGAACTTTTATTTATGCGCGAAAACAACACCATGGCATTTCTGCTGAAAACAACTTTAGTCCGGGTTAGTTCCATTCAAATCATGCAAATTAGAGTCCAAAACAAGGGCAAAAGAGTTTGGAAAAGTAGATAGGACGGAGACGTATCAGACGCTCGTACCGCCATTAAAGACGTCGGGAAGCACATCGTCAATTTAACAAGCGCAATGGCGTAAACGTTGGATCCCCCGCGCCCAGTGCTGACGGAAACCTACCTTACGAGGTCGGGTGGCCTGCCTTCACTCACGAGATGCCACAGGTCTGCTAGCCATCAAGTCGAGCTTTCAATCTTGAACTGACAGAAAATACAATGGAAAGCTCAACCCGGTAGAGTTCTTGGGCATCTGCACAATTGCCGTCCAGGCTGCGGGAGGAAGGGACGAAAAGGTGCTCGCCAACTATTTAGCTTTGGCAGTTAACCCAAATGTGAGATTGTGGCTGATGCACTTGCCGGAGAATTCCATTGCGCTTCGGCTGACCTGTGCAACGAGTTCGTTGGCGCCTTCACGGGTGGGCACCAGGAGCTAGGATAGCCCAACGACTTGCAGGTCCTCCCGCAGAAGGAGGGGGAAGCCATGCAGAAATACATCAATAGGTTCAGCAGAGTGCACGGCAACATTCCGGAGATACAACGTGCAACCGTGATTGTCGTGTTCCACTCGAACGTGCACAACAGAAGGATGCGGGCCATGATGAACGTCAAACTCCCCAAGAGCATCAACGATCTATATATGTTGGCGGACAAGTGTGCACGAGAAGAAGAAGTAAGGCGACTCCCCGGAGAGAAGGCATGTATCGAAGTCGACCTAGATGATGACGAGGATGCCCCTGGGTCAAAGGGGAGGAACCGGAAGCGCAACAACAAGCAAAAGGGAAAGGAAGTGTTGGCCGTCGAAGGCTCTGGTGGTCTTAGCGTCGGCAAGAAGTCAAAAGCCGAAACCCCCGGCAAGAGAGCTGCCTCATGCGCTTATTGCCGGGAGGCCGCAGTGACAGAGAAAGCCGGAAAGTCTGACGGGCCATACTATAAGATCCATCGCACCAAGGGCCACGATCTCCAAGAATGCCGCCAAGTCGAACAGCTTGCTAAAAAGCAAAAAAGTAGAGTACGAGAAGCGGGACAAGGAGAAGGGCCAAGATTTTGCTGTCGTGAAGGGTCGCAGTGGTAGAGGAGGCAGCTACGGCAAGGCCCCACAACAGAAAGAAACGCCTGCCAGAGGTCGCGAGAGGAAAGAAGATGACGACACAAGTGATGACGAAGACGATGGAGAGGATTCCAGCAACAGGGAGTTCCAGAAGGAAACCGATGCCATGTGTGTTGATGGGGGTGCATCCTTGCACTCCTCTTGCCACCAGATCAAGCAGTAGGTGCGCGAAGTTAACACCATGGAGCCAGCGGCATGGTCTCGGAGACCACTCGAATGGTCCCGCACGCCTATCATCTTTGACGGAGAGGATCACACTGACCGCTTTACTATGGTCGAGTTCCTGCCACTGTTTATTCCTCCGACATATCGCAACCTCAAGATCAGTAAGATGTTAGTTGACGGTGGGGCTAGGATGAACCTGATATCTCCTCAGGTGGTTAAGAGGCTGCAAATCCCTGACAGCAAGCTCAAGACGATGGGTTCGTTCCAAGGAATTAACCTCGGAGAGGCCAGCCAAAGGAAAAGATAACCTTGCCGGTCACATTCGGCGGAGAGCTCAACTACAAGACCTTGAACGTCATGTTTGATGTGGTCGAGCTCTCCCTCCCATATAACAGAATTCTTGGTCGTACAGCCTTGGCAAAATTCATGGCAACATCCCACTATTCTTACATTGTTCTGAAGATGCAAGGCCTCATGGGAGTGATCTCTGTCCCATCCGACAAGAAAGACACTGTCATTTGCATAGACCACATGCATCGAGACGCGGTGGCAGCTGAAGCCGTCGGAGGACCTGCTCCGGCGGGAGGCGAGAAGAGGGAGCAGAAGTCTAGCAGGAACACCAGCAAGGACTCCGGGAAGTGCACTCGTCGATGACCTTCCGGAGAGTTTCACTATAAGAAACTCCAAGGTCTCCTACCATGCAAAGAAGAAGGTATGAGCTAGGGAGGATGGTTCTGATGGTACATTTACCATCAGTGCCACCCTTAATGACAAATAGGAAAGCGCGCTCGTTGACTTTCTGTGGGCGAATGTCGATGTGTTTGCCTCGCAACCTTATGAAATCCCCGATGTTCCCATAGAGGTAATTGAGCACCACGTTGTTGTCTGCCCTAACGTCAGACCCGTCAAGAAGAAAGTTAGAAAGTAGGCCTTGGAGAGGCTATAATTTATCGCTAAAGAAATCAAGAAGCTGGAAGCACCTGGTTTGGTCTGAGGAGTACTGCACACAACGTAGTTAGCTAACCAGGTAGTGGTATGCAATGGTAATGGGAAATGGAGGCCTTGCATTGAGTTAACACACTTAAACAAAGCATGCCTAAAGGACCCATTTCCCTTGCCGCACATTGATCAGATTGTCGATGCCACTTCCGGATGTGATCGTCTTTCCTTCCTCGACGCATACTTTGGATACCACTAGATATTCATGGACAAAGAGGCTGAGGAAAAAATCGCATTCTTAACTCCATGTCGCACGTACTGCTTCGTACGAATGCACTTCGGGTTAAGGAGTGTTGGTTCTACCTTTGTCAGGGCTATGCAAATTGGATACGACCCCAGCTGCACATGAATATGGAAGCTTGTATGGATGACATAGTGGTCAAGTCCAGAGATGAAGCTACCCTCGTGCAAGACCCAGAAGAGACCTTCACGAACCTGCGCAAGATCAACCTAAAGCTCAACGCCGAGAAATGTGTTTTTGGTGTCCCTTCCGGCAAGCTACTTGTGTTCTTTGAGTCTCAGCGAGAGATTGAAGCCAATCCCGACAAGATCAAAGCTATCGAGAAGATACAAGCACCAAAGACCGTCAAGGACATGAGACATCTGAACGGATGCGTTGCTGCATTGAGAAGATTCATTTCCAAATCCACCGAATGGGCCTTGCCGTTCTTCAAAATCCTGAAGAAGGATGGCCCAATGAAGGGGACCTCGGGAGCATATGCAACGCTGCTAGATCTGAAATCAAATCTCTCTTCCGCTCCCACCTTGGTCGCTCCTAAGCCGCAGGAGTCGTTGCTGCTATACCTGGCAGCAACGAATCAAGTGGTTAGTGCGGCCTTGGTGACGCGGCGGGAGATAAATCAAGATGGAGCCGCTGTGGCAGATCCTGTCGGGGATGAAGCCAAAGTATCCATGGCAATGCCTACTACCTCTTGAGCTTGCGTTGGTTCTTCCCTTGAAGAGGAAAGGATGATGCAGCACAGTAGCGATAAGTATTTCCCTCAGCTTGAGAACCAAGGTATCAATCCAGTAGGAGTATCAAGATGAGGCACCAATGTACCTGCGCAAAAACAAACAAACTTGCACCCAACGCTATAAAGGGGTTGTCAATCCCTTCATGATTATTTGCAAGGTCAGATCTGAAGGTGGAAAGTGCAACAAAGTAATTTTGAGGATGTGAAAATATGATGTGAAGTAGACCCGGGGGCCATAGTATTCACTAGAGGCGTCTCTCATGAAAGCAAGTATTACGGTGGGTGAATGAATTACTATCGAGCAATTGATGGAATCGCGCAAAGTCATGATGATATCTAAGGCAATGATCATACATATAGGCATCACGTCCGAGACAAGTAGACCTATACTGTCTGCATCTACTACTATTACTAAACACATCAACCTCTATCCAGCATGCATCTAGTGTATTGTGTTCATAACAAAAACAGTAACGCCTTAAGCAAGATGACATGATGTAGAGGGATAGATTCATGCAATATGATATAAACCCCATCTTTTTACCATTGATGGCAACAACATGATGCGTGCCTTGCTACCCCTTCTGTCACTAGGTGAGGACACCGCACGATATGAACCCAAAACCAAGCAGTTCTCCCATTGCAAGAATTATAGATCAAGTTGCCCAAACAAAACCAATAACTCAAAGAGAATTACAAGGATAAGAAATCATGCATATAAGAGATCATAGGAGACTCAAATAATATTCATAGATAATCTGATCATAAATCCACAATTCATTGGATCTTGACAAACACACCGCAAAAGAAGATTACATCGGATAGATCTCCATGAAGATCATGGAGAACTTCGTATTGAAGATCCAAGAGAGAGAGGAAGCCATCTAGATACTAGCTATGGACCCGAAGGTCTGTGGTGAACTACTCACGCATCATCGGAGAGGCAACGGTGTTGATGAAGAAGCCCTCCGTGTCCGAATCCCCCCTCCGGCAGGGCACCAGAACGTGCCCCAGATGGGATCTTGCGGAGACAGAAGCTTGCGGCTGCGGAAAAGTATTTTCGCGGCTCTCTTCGGTGGTTTTGGATTTTTAGATAATTTATAGGCGAAATAGGTAGGGTAGAGGAGCCTGCCAGGCGTGCCCCTAGGCCGCAGCTAGGGGGCTTGTGACCTCCCCCGAGGTCCTTTGCCTTGGTTCTCAAGTCCCGTGCGTATCTTCTATAATGGAAAAAATCATTCCGTAGGTTTTATTCCGTTTGGACTCCGTTTAATATTATTCTCTGAAAAAGGTCAAAAACACGGAAAAAACAGGAACAAGCACTTGGAACTGAGTTAATAGGTTAGTCCCAAAAATAGCACAATCATGCATATAAAGCATCCAAAGTTGACAAGATAATAGCATGGAACCATCAAAAATTATAGATACGTTGGGGACGTATGAAGTATCCCCAAGCTTAACTCCTGCTCGCCCTCGAGTAGGGAAGTGATAAAGACTGAATTTTTGATGTGGAATGCTACCTAACATATTTGTCCTTTGTAACTTCTTTCTTGTGGCATGAATGTTCAGATCTATAAGATTCAAAACAATAGTTTACTATTGACATGAAAACAATAATACTTCAAGCATACTAGCAAAGTAATCATGAACTTTTGAAATAACAAGGCCAAAGAAAGTTATCCCTACAAAATCATATAGTCTGGCTACGCTCCATCCTCCCCACACAACGAATTTAAATCATGCACAACCCCGGTATTGGCCAAGTAATTGTTTTCACACTCTTACTTTCTCAAACTTTTTCGACTCTCACGCAATACATGAGCATGAGCGATGGATATAGCACTATAGGTGGAATAGAGTGTGGTGGAGGTTGTGTGGCAAAAAGGAGGAGATGGTCACATCGACTCGGCGTATCAACGGGCTATGGTATGCCCATCAATAGATAGCAATGTGAATGAGTAGAGATTGCCATGCAACGGATGCACTAGAGCTATAAGTGTGTGAAACCTCAAAAAGAGAACTAGTGGGTGTGCAACCAACTTGCTTGCTCACGAAGACCTAGGGCAATTTTGAGGAAGCCCATCATTGGAATATACAAGCCAAGTTATATAATGAAGATTCCCACTAGTATAAGGAGTGACAAAACAAGAGACTCTCTATCATGAAGAACATGGTGCTATTTTGAAGAACAAGTGTGGAAAAAGATAGTAGCATTGTCCCCTCTCTCTTTTTCTATCATATACCTTTTTTCGTTTGGGCTCTTTGGCCTCTTTTTTCTCATTTTTTTGGTGGGCATCTTTGGCCTTTTTTTTATTTTCTCACATGGGACAATGCTCTAATAATGATGATCATCACACTTTTATTTACTTACAACTCAATACTTAGAACAATGATGACTCTATAGGAAATGCCTCCGGCAGTGTACCGGGATGCAACGATCTTGCTTAGCGTATGACGTTGAAACATATCACTAGCAATATTACGATCATGCTATGGCAATATGAAAGTGACGGCACATGTCATGAGATGGAACAGTGGGAGTTGCATGGCAATATATCTCGGAATGGCTATGAAAATGCCATAATAGGTAGGTATGGTGGCTGTTTTGAGGAAGGTATATGGTGGGTTTGTGCACCGGCTAAAGTTGCGCGGCACTAGAGAGGCTAGAAATGGTGGAAGGTGAAAGTGCATCTATACCATGGACTCATATTAGTCATGAAGAACTCATATGCTTATTGCGAATGTTTTATTAGTAATCGAGACAACGCGCTAAACGCATACTCCTAGGGGAAGGGTTGGTAGGTGTTAACCATCACACGATCCCAACCGCCATACAAAGGATGACAATCAATAAATCAATTATGCTTCGACTTCCTAACATAGCGGTTCACCATACGTGCATGCTACAGGAATCACTATCTTCAACACTAGTATTTATAGATTCACAATACCCTACTAACATAACTCTAATATTACCATAACCATATCTCAAAACTAATTGTTAGGAATCAAACTTCTCTTACTAATCAATGCACTTGAATATGGAAGTTTTTATTATATCCTCTTTGGATGCCTATGATATTTAGGACTAATTTCATAGCTCATGCCAATTACCAAGTTACATAGAGAGAGCACTCTCAAAAATATACAAGTGAAGATCGAGTGTTTTTATTTCTACAAAATATGACACCGCCGTGCTCCAAAAAGATCTAAGTGAAGCACTAGAACAAAATTGCCTAACTTAGAAGATATAAGTGAAGCTCAATGAGTATTCTAGCAAATTCACGATGAGTGCATGTCCCTCTCAAAAATCTGTGCAGCAAGGATGATTGTGACAAAACAAAAATAAAAGAATCCTATAATACAAGACGCTCCAAGCAAAACACATATCATGTGGTGAATAAAAATATAGCTCCAAGTAACGTTACCGATGGATTGAAGACGAAAGAGGGGATGCCTTCCCGGGGCATCCCAAGTCTTAGGCTTTCTGGTGTCCTTGAATTTGGCTTGGGATGCCTTGGGCATCCCCAAGCTTAAGCTCTTTACACTCTTTATCCCATTTTCCATGAGAACATCACCCAAAACTTGAAAACTTCACAACACAAAAATTAAACAGAAACTCGTGATATCATTAGCACAAGAAAACAAACTACCAACTCTTTAGATACTGTAGTAAACTTGATTTCTATTTAGATTGATTTTAGATTACTGTATTCTCACTTTTACATGGCTACTAACCCCCGATACTATCCATAGTTTCATCAGAATAAGCAATCAACACAACAAAAACAGAATCTGTCAAAAACAGACCAGTCTGTAGCAATCTGTATACTTCGTATACTTATGGTAACCCACAAATTCTGAAAAATTATGAAAATTAGGGAAATTTGCAAATAAAATAGCAGAAAAAAGAATCAACTCAAAATCTATTTCTGGATAGTAATTAAAAATAATTTCGTGAGCACAAAGTTTTTGTCTTTTTCAACATGATCAAACAACCATCACCAAAACTGATCATAAAGGTTCTACTTTGCACAAACACTAAAAGAAACACAAAAAACACAATCATAAAAGAATTATGATGGTGTGGACACAACAAAAAAGAATGCAAAAAGAAAAGATAAATTCATTGGGTTGCCTCCCAACAAGGGCTATTGTTTAACGCCCTTAGCTAGGCATAAGGCGATAGAATCAAGTACTGTCGTCTTTGGTGCTCAAACCATAAGTAGCCCCCATCATGGATTCATAAGGCAATCTTATTTTCTTTGTAGGAAAGTGTTACATGCCCTTCTTTAATGGAAATTGAAATCTAATATTCCCTTCCTTCATATCGATGACAGCACCAATAGTCCTAAGGAAAGGTCTACCAAGAATGATGGGACATGTCGGATTGCAATCAATATAAAGCACAATGAAATCTAAGGGCACATAGTTCCTATTTGCAATAATAAGAATATCAATGATCCTTCCCATAGGTTTCTTAATAGTAGAATCTGCAAGATGCAAATTAAGAGAGCACTCATCAATCTCATTGAAGCCTAGAACATCACATAAAGACTTTGGAATAGTGAAAACACTAGCACCCAAATCACACAAAGCATTACATTCATAGTTTTTAATCTTTCTTTTGATAGTAGGTTCCCATTCATCATGAAGTTTTCTAGGAATAGATATCTCCAACTCAAATTTCTCTTCAAGAGATTTCATCATAGCATCAACGATATGATCGGTAAAGGCCTTATTTTGGCTATAAGCATGCGGAGAGTTTAGCATGTATTGCATCAAGGAAATACATTCAATCAAAGAGCAACTATCATAATTGAATTCCTTGAAATCCAAAGTAGTAATTTCAACACCACTCAAAGTTTTGATATCCTCTACTCCACTTTTAGTGCTTTTAGCATCAAGATAAATAGACTCTAAATCATTGGGGCGTTTCTCAACCAAAGTGGATTCATATCCAGCCCCATCATCATTAGGATTGACATTAGAAAACAAGGATTCAATAGGAGTCACACCAAGCACTTTAAGATCTTCGTGATTCTCATCACGAGAACACGCCTTTTCAAGCCATTCATGTCTAGCACGAATTTGGGCGGTTCTTTCTTTACTCTCACTCATGGAAACACGCATAGCTTTCAAAGTTTCATCCATATTGATCTTGGGAGGAGCACATGTCAATTTCAAAGCATCAATATCAAGAGACATTCTATTAACGGTCCTAGCCAAGTCATCAATTTTGAGCAGTTTTTCTTCTACGCACGCATTAAAAATCTTTTGCGAGTTGATAAACTCTTTAATATTACTCTCAAGATCAGAGGGTAATTTATTGTAATTTCCATGAGCATTGTTGTAGGAATTACCAAAGTTATTAGTGGGATTACTAGGAAAAGGCCTAGGAATAAAGTTACCTCTATAAGCATTGTTGTTGCCAAAATTATTCCTACCAACAAAATTAACATCCAAGCTTTCATTGCTATTCTCAATCAAGGAAGACAAATGAATATCATTTGGATCTAGAGGAGCACCTTTACTAGCAAACAACTTAATTAACTCATCCATCTTAGCACTCAAAGAGTTAATTTCTTCTATATCATGCACTTTTTTCCTAGTAGGTGACCTTTCAGTGTGCCATTGAGAATAGTTTGTCATGATATTATCTAGGAGTTTTGTGGATTATCCTAGTGTGATTTCCATGAAAGTTCCACCGGAGGCGGAATCCAAGATATTTCTAGAAGATTTGTATAATCATCCAAAGACTCAAGTAATGAGCGGGACAATTTCAAATCATCAATTTCATTCTGTCCCAAGATTGTGCAACATGTTCATGATCTAGTTGCTTAAAATTCATGATATCATTACAGAGAGAGATAATCTTAGCCGCTGGAAAATACTTGGAAATATAAGCATCTTTACACTTGTTCCAAGAATCAATACTATTTTTGGGTAAAGATGAAAACCAAGTTTTTGCTCGATCTCGTAATGAGAACGGAAATAGCTTCAATTTAATCACATCATTATCCACATCTTTCTTCTTTTGCATATCGCATAACTCAATGAAGGTATTGAGATGGGATGCGGCATCTTCACTAGGAAGGCCGGAAAATTGCTCTTTCATAACAAGATTGAGTAAGGCAGCATTAATTTCATATGATTCCGCACTAGTGGCGGGAGCAATCGGAGTACTAATAAAATCATTATTATTAGTATTCGAGAAGTCACACAATTTGGTGTTTTCAGTCATGGTGACTTAGCAAGCAGACAAGCACACAAGCGAACAGAAAGCAAGCAGAAGAAAGGGCGAACGAAAAAGGCAAATACTTTTGTAAATTTTGTTTTTTTCAGAAGTAGGGGAGAGGAAAACGAGAGGCAAAAGGCAAATAATGTAAATGGAAGAGATGAGTTTGCAATAGTTACATGGATATGCTTCTCTTTGAATACTCCCCGGCAACGGCGCCAGAAATTGGCACGATGACGGGAGACTATTCCTGACTTGATCCTCCCCGGCAACGTCGCCAGAAATTCTTCTTGCTACCTCTTCAGCTTGCGTTGGTTTTTCCCTTGAAGAGGAAAGGGTGATGCAGCATTGTAGCGATAAGTATTTCCCTCAGTTTGAGAACCAAGGTATCAATCCAGTAGGCGTATCAAGATGAGGCACCAATGTACCTGCGGAAACACAAACAAACTTGCACCCAACGCTATAAAGGGGTTGTCAATCCCTTCACGATTATTTGCAAGGTGAGATCTGAAGGTGGAAAGTGCAACAAAGTAATTTTGAGGATCTGAAAATATGATGTGAAGTAGACCCACGGGCCATAGTGTTCACTAGAGGCTTCTCTCATGAAAGCAAGTATCACGGTGGGTGAACGAATTACGGTCGAGCAATTGATAGAATCGCGCAAAGTCATGATGATATCTAAGGCAATGATCATACATACAAGCATCACGTCCGAGACAAGTAGACTGATACTGTCTGCATCAACTACTATTACTCCACACATTGACCGCTATCCAGCATGCATCTAGTGTATTGAGTTCGTAATAAATAGAGTAACGCCTTAAGCAAGATGACATGATGTAGAGGGATAGATTCATGCAATATGATATAAAACCCATCTTTTTACCCTTGATGGCAACAACATGATGTGTGCCTCGCTACCCCTTCTGTCCCTAGGTGAGCACACCGCACGGTATCAACCCAAAACCAAGCACTTCTCCCATTGCAAGAATTATAGATCAAGTTGGCCAATCAAAACCCATTACAAGGATACGAAATCATGCATATAAGAGATCAGAGGAGACTCAAATAATATTCATAGATAATTTGATCATAAATCCACAATTCATCGGATCTCAACAAACACACTGCAAAAGAAGATTACATCGGATAGATCTCCATGAAGATCATGCAGATGTTTGTATTGAAGATCCAAAAGAGAGAAGAAGCCATCTAGCTACTAGCTATGGACCCGAAGGTCTCTGGTGAACTACTCACACATCATCGGAGATGCAATGGTGTTGATGAAGAAGCCCTTCGTGTCCGAATCCCCCTCCGATAGGGTACCAGAATGTGCCCCAGCTGGGAGCTTGCGGAGACAGAAGCTTGCGGCGGCGGAAAAGTATTTTCGTGGCTCTCTTCGATTGTTTTGGATTTTTAGAGAATTTATAGGCGAAAGAGATAGGGTAAAGGAGCCACGGGGGGCCACAATCCTGGCAGGCGCCCCCTCCGAGGCCGCGGCTAGGGGGCTTGTGACCTCCCCCGAGGTCCTTTGCCTTGGTTCTCAAGTCCCCTGCGTATCTTCTGTTATGGAAAAAATCATTCCGCAGGTTTTATTCCGTTTGGACTCCATTTAAAATTCTTCTCTAAAAAAGGTCAAAAACATGGAAAAAACAGAAACTGGCACTTGGCACTGAGTTAAGAGGTTAGTCCCAAAAATAGCATAATCATGCATATAAAACATCCAAAGTTGACAAGATAATAGCATGGAACCATCAAAGATTATAGATATGTTGTAGACGTATCAATGCCCAACATAGACTCAGAAGAAATCCCGCAGGCTTGCAAGGAGAGCTCCAAGGAGTTGGTGAAGAAGAAGGTGGTGCGGCGGCTGGTGTACTTTGTCAGCTCCCTGTTACAGGGGCTAGATAAAGGTACTCTTTAGTACAAAAGATGATATTCGGACTCATCATGGCCTCGAGGAAGCTGCGCCACTACTTCCAAGCCCATGAGATCACGGTTGTCACCCGTTTTCCACTACAACGCATCATGAGGAACCCCGAAGCCACAGGGAGGATCGTCGAGTGGGTGTTGGAGCTGTCAAGTTTTGGGTTGAAGTACGAAAGCACTTCCACCATCCAGAGAAGAGCACTAGAGGAGTTTATTGTCGAATAGACGCCTACACCAAATGAAAAAGTCCGAGAAAAACCATTCTCCCCGATAGTGAAGCACCTAAGGACTGGGTCATGTACTTTGACGGTGCCTTCTCACTCCAGGGTGTCGGGGCAGGTGTGATCCTCGTCACCCCCACCAGAGAGAACCTCAAGTACCTGATCCAAATGCATTTTCCCTTGGAAGAAGCTACCAACAACACCGCTGAATATGAAGGGCTCCTTGCGGGACTCAGAATCACGATGGAGTTGGGGATCAAGCAGCTGATCATTAGAGGAGACTCCCAGCTTGTGGTGAAGCAGGTCAATAAAAATTGCCAGAGTCCATTGATGGATGATTACGTAGAGGAAGTGAGGAAGTTCGAGGAACACTTTGACGGGCTACAGGAAGAACTTGTGCCATGGGCAGAAAACAACATTTTCGATCATGTGTCAAAGTGTGCCACGCAGAAGCTTCCTGTGGCACCAGGGGTTTTTGTCCTTCACCTCACTCAACCGTCAATATCTCCTTTGGTGAAGAACAGAAAAATAAGAAAACTAAACTCCCGCAAATATTTACCAGTAGAGCTTCCCGAAGCCCCTGGTAGAGAAGTTGCAGAGGCGGTTCCGTTTCTCCTCGTGAGCCGCTCCCTCCCGTGGAACCCCAGGTTATTGCGGTAGAGGTAAGCTCTCCCATGAATGAAGTGATTCCTTTAGCCCTTGCCGTTGAGACACAGGTCCTCGGTTGGGCACAACATACCTTCCAATTCCTTTAGACATGAGAATTTTCGGAAGAACAAGGAGAGGCTGAAAGAGTAGCCCGCTGGATTAGTATGTACCAGTTTCTCGATGACACTCCGTATAGAAGGAGACCCAACGATGTGAAATTAAGGTGCATCTACCGGGAACAAGGACTAAAGCTGTTGGCACAGATTCATAGAGGCATGTGTGGGTCCCACATAGGACCAAGAGCCCTTGCCGGGAAAGCTTTCCACCAGGGTTTCTATTGACCCACAGCCCTCCAAGATGCAACTCAGCTAGTCACCAAGTGTGAAGCCTGCCAGTTCTATTCCATGAACATCCATTAGCCAGCGCATGCCCTCTAGACGATCCCTCTATCCTGGTCATTCTCGGTGTGGGGGCTCGATATCTAGGGGCCCTTCCCCTATGCTGTCGGGGATTTCGAATTCTTGTACGTAGCAATCAACAAGTTCACAAAATGGCCTCAGGTGGAGCCAGTGAGAAACGTGACCGTGGAGTCAGCCATCAAGTTCATGAAGGGACTGGTGTTCCGGTTTGGTGTACCTAATAGAGTAATCAATAACAACGGCACCCAGTTCACAAGACGCATATTCATGCAGTATGTTCAAAGCCTTGGAAGCAAGGTCTCCTTTGCCTCTATTGCACATCCAAGGAGAAACGGGCAAGTCGAGCGGATGAATGCTGAAGTGTTGTTGGGACTCGGGACAAGAACTTTTGATAGACTGCGAAGGTGCGGCAAGTGCTGGATTGATGAGCTGCCGGTGTTTCTTTGGTCCCTTAGAACGACACCAAATCGAGATACCGGGCACACACCTTTCTCTCCAATATATGGGGCTGAAGCACTTATCCCCGCGAAACTCATATGTGGGTCACCTCGAGTGCTTGCCCGTGATGAAGTGGAGCAATAGCAGTTGAGCATGACGATGCCACGCTCCTTGAGGAAGATCGTCTCCAGGCTGCTATGTGTGCTGCACACTACCAGGAGGCCCCTACGCCGCAACCATAGCTGCAGGGTCCATGCTCAGAGCTTTGAGGAAGGTGACCTGTCCTTAGGCGCATTCAGTCCGCCAAGGGTTCCAACAAGTTGAAGCCAAAGTGGGAAGGCCCTTACCGGGTAGTACAAGTCACCACACCTGGCACAGTCCTTCTGGAGACCGCAGATGGCATCAAAGTGCTTAACTCATGGAATATTGAGCATCTTCGTAAGTTTTACCTGTAAGGCGCGGTTGCCGGGCCCAGTCCCCGGCAACCACCTTTTTCCAAGCCTTGCTGAAGTTGCATGTAACCCTTTGTACAAAGCCACGCGTAGACCATGTGCATATCATCATATCATGATTTGCATATACATCACGCATTACGCTTTTACTTGTGTTATGATGTCACTATTGCCCTAGTTTACCAGTTTTTAAGAGTGCTTGATAGACTTGTGATCCTTGTTATCATGTCTCCCCTCTCATCAAAGAGGATGGATCCTCTCTTTTTCTCTGTATGTTTTGCCTCTAGGTAAACGGGAGACAGTGCAAAGGCAAGGACGAAGAACCATCGCACCTTCAAGGGGGATTTTCCCAAAGAGATAAGTTTAAACTACCTTGTCTTCAGTGTGGTTCCGTTCTTTTCTTTGAGAAAATACTTTTCGCTCCTTTGCAATTGTGTACAATGGAACTCTCTGCATGATAGGAACCCTTGTTGGGACGAGTCGTCCTTCGTCTCATCTCGCTTATTTTCCTCGGGGGAAGGACCGCACCGATACCGACAAGGGGCCTTGCTGGGTAGAATGATCGCTTGTCGCGAGGGGGCTTGCTCCACCTTCGACAATTGCACCTTGTGCCAACCCGACAAGGAGGCGTGTGCGACAAGAACATACAACACAATACGAATACAAGGACGAAGGGATAGTACTCGAGAAGGATGAACGGTAATAATTTTATTCATTCTCCAGTACAAAATGGATAAAATCGACTACATTTCCACTAGTAAAAATTTAGCAAAAGCCTACAACCTTTTTCTTTCTAAAAAGATGAGTGCCCCGTAACGCCATCCTTATCCCTGTTTCTTTAGAGATTGGATGATGGAGGGAAGGCGAGCGAAAGGTGCGCCCGGCTGGGATTCGGCGCCTCCCCTCCAGGACCGGAAGGCTACTTCTCGAGCTTGCGTTGGATTTCTCTTGAAGAGGAAAGGGTGATGCAGAAAAGTAGATAAGTATTTCCCTCAGTTTGTTGAGAACCAAGGTATCAATCCAGTAGGAGGAACAAGCAAGGCACAAATATTAGCACCTACACAAATAATCAAACACTTGCACCCAACGCAACAAAGGGGTTGTCAATCACTTCACGTTTATTTGCAAGGATGAGATCTGATAGAGATAGATATAAAAGGTTGAAAGTAAATAAAAAGTAAATAAATTACAGCAAAGTATTTTTGGTGTTTTTGGTTTATATATCTGAAAATAATATGTGGAAAATAGACCCGGGGGCCATAGGTTTCACTAGAGGCTTCTCTCATGAAAGAAAATAATTCGGTGGGTGAAGAAAATACTGTCGAGCAATTGATAGAAAAGCGAATAATCATGAAGATATATAAGGAAATGATTATGCATATAGGCATCACGTCCGTGTCAAGTAGACCGAAACGCTTCTGCGTCTACTACTATTACTACACACATCGACCGACTCCTGCCTACATCTAAAGTATTAAGTTCATGAAGAACGGGGTAATGCATTAAGTAAGATGACATGATGTAGAGGAATTAACTCAAGCAATATGATGAAAACCCCATACTTTTATCCTTGATGGCAACAATGCAATACGTGCCTCGCTAACCCTAATTTGTCATTAGGTGAGGACACCACAAGATGAAACCAAAACTAAGCACTTCTCCAATTGCAATCACTACTAATCTAATTGGCCAAACCAAACCAATAATTCAAAGAGACTTGCAAAGATATGAAATCATGCATATAAGAAATCAGGAAATACTCAAATAATATTCATAGATAATCTGAACATAAACTCACAATTCATCGGATCTTGACAAACACACCGCAAAAGAGTATTACATTGGATAGATCTCCATGAAGATCATGGAGAACATGGTATTGAAGATCAAAGAGAAAGAAGAAGCCTTCTAGCTACTAGGTATGGACCCGTAGGTCTGTGGTAAACTACTCACGCATCACCGGAGAGGCAATGGTGTTGACGTAGAAGCCCTCCGTGATCAAATCCCCCTCCGGTAGATTACCGGAAAATGGTCCCATATAGGATCTCTCGGAAACAGAGCCATCCGGTGGTGAAAATGTATTTCTTGGTGTCCTTATGATAATGATGGATTTTTGGGGAATTTATAGGACAATAATTAGGGTTAGGAGACCTACAGGGGGCCCATAGTCGAGGGGGCGTGGCCTACCCCCCTAGCCGCACGCCGCAGACTTGTGGCTTCCCAGCTAGTGCCTTGCCCCCTACTCCAAGTCTGGCAGGTCTCTTTCGTTCCAGAAAAAATCATTCGAGAGATTTTATTATGTTTGGACTCCGTTTAATATTCTTTATCTGAAAAACCCAAAACAAGGAAAAAATAGAAACTGGCACTAGGCTCTAGGTTAATAGGTTAGTCCCAAAAATAATATAAAATAGCATATTAATCCATATAACACATCCAAAACAGATAATATAATAGCATGGAACAATCAAAAATTATAGATACATTGGAGAAGTATCAACATCCCCAAGCTTAATTCATGCTCGTCCTCGAGTAAGTAAATGATAAAAATAGAATTTTTGACGTGGAATGCTACCTAACATATTTATCCATGTAATATTCTTTATTGTGGCATGAATATTCAGATCCATAATATTCAAAACACATGTCTAATATTGACATAAAAATAGTAACACTTCAAGCATACTAACAAGGCAATTATGTCTTTGTGAAATAACATGGCCTTAGAAAGTTATCCCTACAAAATCATATAGTCTGGCTATGCTCCATCTTCATCACACAACGTATTCAAATCATGCACAACCCCGATGAAAGACAAGCAATTGTTTCACACTTTTTATGTTCTCAAACCTTTTCAACTCTCACGGAATACATGAGTGTGAGGCATGGATATAGCACTACAGGTGGAATAGAATATGGTGGAGGTTGCAAGGGAAAAAGAAGAAGATAGTCTCACATCAACTAGGCATATCAATGGCCTATGGAGATGCCCATCAATATATATCAATGTGAGTGAGTAGGGATTCCCATGCAACGGATGAACTAGAGCTATATGTGTATGAAAGCTCAAAAAGAAACTAAGTGGGTGTGCATCCAACTTGCTTTCTCATCAAGACCTAGGGAAACTTGAGGAAACCCGTCATTGGAATTTACAACCAATTTCTATAACGAAAAATTCCCAGTAGTATATGAAAGTAACAAAATAGGAGGCTCTCTATCATGAAGATCATGGTGCTAATTTGAAGCACAAGTGTGGAAAAATATAGTACCATTGTCCCTTCTCTCTTTTCTCTCTCTTTTTATGTGGGCATCTTTGGCCTCTCTTATTTTATATGGGCTTCGTTGGCCTCTTCTATTTTTCTGTAAAGTCCAGATGCTCATGCCAACTTGTGAGGGAATCATAGCTTTCCATCATCCTTTTCTCTCACATGGGACAATGCTCGAATAACACAAATCATCACACTTTTATTTACTTGCAAATCAAAAATTACAACTCGATTCCTAGAACAAAATATGATCCTATATGCATGCCTCCGGCGATGTACCGGGATGTGCAATGATCTAGCATAGAAATGACATATCTTACGATCATGCAAGGCAATATGACAATGATGGTGCGTGTCATAAATAAAGGTGGTGTTGCATGCCAATATATCTCGAAATGGCTATGGAAATGCCATAATAGGTAGGTATGTTGGCTGTTTTGAGGAAAATATGGTGGTTGTTTTGAGGAAGGTCGGTTTAATGCACCGACGAAAGTTGTGCGGTACTAGAGAGGTTAGCAATGGTGGAAGGGTGAGAGTGCGTATAATCCATGCACTCAACATTAATCAAAAAGAACTCACATAATAATTCCAAAAGTCTATTAGTTATTGAAGCAAAGGGTTAGACGCACACTCCTGGGGGAAGGGTTTGTAGGAGTTAACCATCGCGCAATCCCTACTCTCACACAAAGGATGACAATCATTAAACAAATCATGCTCCGACTTCATCACATAACGGTTCACCCTACGTGCATGCTACGTGAATCACAAACTTTAACACAAGTATCTAATCCAATTCACAATTACTTACTAGCATGACTCCAATTTTACCATCTTCATATCTCAAAACTATATGCAAGGAATCAAACTTCTCATCATATTCAATGCACTTAATATGAAAGTTTTTATTATATCCCTCTTGGATGCCCATTATATTAGGACTAAATTCATAACCTAAACCAATTACCATGCTGTTTAGAGACTCCCAAAATAATATAAGTGAGGTACAAGAGCTCAATAATTTCTACAAAATTAAACACTGTCGTGCTCTAAAAAGATATAAGTGAAGCACTTGAGCACATTGCCTAGCTCAAAAGATATAAGTGAAGCACATAGAGTATTCTAGTAAATTCACGATTCAATGTGTCTCTCAAAATATGTGTGCACCAAGGATGATTGTGGTAAACTAAAAACTAAAGACTCATATCATACAAGACGCTCCAAGCAAAACACATATCATGTGGTGAATAAAAATATAGCCTCAAGTAAATTTGTCGATGGATTGAAGTCGAAAGACGGGTTGCCTTCTGAGACATCCCCAATCTTAGGATCTTTGGTATCCTTTAATATGGCTTGGGATGCCTTGGGCATCCACAAGCTTTGGCTCTTTCCACTCCTTATTCCGTAGTCCATCAAATCCTTACTGAAAACATGAAAACTTCACATCACAAAACTCAACAGAAAACTCATGAGATTTGTTAGTATAAGAAAAATAAATCACCACTTAAGGTACTGTTGTGAACTCATTTTTTATTTATATTGATGTAATATTTACTATATTCCAACTTCACCATGGTTCATACCTGTCGGGACCCCGATCCTAAGCCATAAGAATCCAGCCTGTAACACATCGCATCCCTTTGTGATCTCACGCACGGTTAACTCCACGGCTGCAGCCTTACCTTAGCCGGGACCGTTTGCGTCTTTTGACTCACGTATGCGATAGTGTCGCTAGCATTCCAATGTCAAAGAACCCGGATCGACATGTCTAGTCATAAACCAAAGTGGCAGTTCCGCACAAGGACAGGCATACATGACCCAACAAAGCAGGTGTCGGTCATCAACGAACGTAGACGAGTCGTAGCAAGCTACAAGGACTCCATTACGTCGCGTGACATTTCCCCAAAGGGGACAGACACAGCAGCTAAGAAGGACACATGTCGGTCAACCAATGTGTCCGGAGCAGTAGCGAACTACCAAGGCTCGTTGGATCACAAAGGGGCATTTCCTTGTAAGGAGTGCTGCTAAAGTTCATGACTAGGTATTCGAACCCCATACATATCAAGTAAGACACACGTACGCATGGCATACCGATATGTATAGATACATCGATGGCATCACAACATAACCATAAACATACAAGCTTTATTTAAGAGGCTCGGAAGAGCCACACACATATTATTACACATTAAGGGTCTCACGACCCATAATAGCAGTCATACAATACAAGCCAGCGGAAGAGTTATAAACTGTCTGGGTACAGACAGAGCAACTAGGAGGCACATGGCCTGACTATACTACAGAGCCAACGTAGGGCCAGATCGTAGCTGGGACATCAGCTACTCGTCGTCGTCGATGTCTACGAAGAACCCTCCATTAGGATCACTAGCAACCTCTCCAACATTTATTAAGCAAACATGAGTACGAAGGTACTCAGCAAGACTTTAGGATGACTAACTACTCATGCAAGGTATCAAGAAGGTATTGTGGGGTTTCATGCGGAAAGCCAGCATTTGACTCGTGGCTAGACAACTTGCTTTTTGAAATTAGTTTTGACAACTTGATTTCTCGCACACGAGTCCACTAACACCACAACAATAGACTATCGTGGAATCATTCCGTCTCCATACGGAAATGCCGCCCACGACACTCACGCTTATCTTGACAATTTTATGAGTAGCCATTGAAGTTATCTATGAACAACATATGTCTCCAAGTAGTCCATATCCGCGGACGCGGCTATTCGAATAGATCATAACCCTGCAGGGGTGTACTTCGTCACACACGCTCTCGCCACTTATCGCCATGTGCACGTCATGCACCTCGGCAACCTTCAAGCGGAAGCCCAGCGAGGGAGTCGGCCACGACCGTTAACCACACTAGTACCTAGTCCAGGTTTATCGCCTATCTGAGAGTAACCCGTACGGAAGTCCGGCCGAGGTTTCCGCCACGGCCTCAAACGATGTGCGCAGGGTTCCCAAGCCCACCATCCGGGTGCCACTTGGTACACCATGCCACTGCCTACCGCATCACGGTCCACCTCTCAGGTCAGCACGATGCACGGCCTCCAGCATTACTATAAACACCAGAAACTACTTGCAACTCCTCGACCGAGTACTACGCAATTAATAGGCCGAGCGGGGTCATATTTCAGGGCCCAGCATGTGGTAGTATCTTGTCTTGGATTACATACACCGAACTCAGTTCCTAAGGACGGTTCCAATGAAACAACCCGCCATGTACTCCTACACAGCCTTTCACCGGTACCTTTACCAAATCAAGTTCAACACACGACCTTTGCTCACTGAACACATTCCACATTTCTGTTCATCTCCCAGATGACAGACCATACACAACTCTAAGCATAGCATGCATAGCAGGATAAGGCACATCATAGCTCAAGCAACTACCAGGTATGCTAGGTTGCAAGGTTCGGCTATTTACTGTGACAAGGTTAAGTCATGCAAAGGAAGTGGGTCCAACTATCGTGGCAAAAGCAGTTAAAGCATTTGATCCTAATGCAATAAGTAGGTGCAGGAGCAAGAGCATAGGAGTTATCGATATGATCAAAGGGGTTGCTTGCCTTGTTGCTCAGAGGAGGAACGATATCCGTCGGACAGATATTCGGTGGAATCCGGGGGTGCGGAGCCTACCGAAATGAACGGCATCATTCAATAACAATCATATGCAATCAAAATGATGCATGAGCAAGGCATGAGAATGCAAGCGATAAGTTATTATAATCAAGATGTTTTAGGTTTAGAGTTGATTTGAATCACATTCGAATAACAATTCAAACGGGTATTCCCGGATACCAGTTTAATTGATTCGACCTGATGCTCAGATCAACCTAATGTTAACATGCATGAAATGTCATGTTATGGTACTGATTTACCTCTAGGGCAGTGTGTGATCATTGTAGTTATAATGAAATTTGGACATTTTTGCAAATTCCATTTATAAGGTGATTAAAAGAATTGAATTATTCCTTATTTCACAATTTAGGGTTTTGTACCTTTTTCAAACATAGTTTAAAATAGCATAATCAGAATCCTTGAATTTTTCTGATACTTTTTCATATATAAATTATTTTCATTGGAGTTACAGATTAATTTCTATGATTTTTGCAATTTTTTGCAATTTCCTGATTTATTTTTATACTGGAAATTCCATTTATTGCATCAGGCTGACGTCAGCAGGTCAGCCGACCTGTGCAGGTCAAACCTGATAGGGGGGCCCCACTGGTCAGCCTCTCTGGGGCTAATCCCGCGCTGACCAGCCCCTAATTGGGGTTTGACCAGGCGTGGGGCCCTCTGGCAGCGACTCAGGGGAGGGCGATTAGGCCCTAATGGTCGGCCACGTCGACGGCCACCGGAGGGTGGTCGTCGGCAACCATACCCGCGGCGGAGGGCTCGCCGGAGGCGATCTAGACGGCGCTGCACGACACGAAAACGCACGCGGTTGGCAGCTACAGCAAGCTCGCGAAGTGGCCGATCTGGCAGGACCATCTGGGGAGCCTAGGGTCGCCGGAAGAGACGTCGGCGACGAGCCGGAGCGGCGGCCAAAGCTCGGGCGTAGTCGGGGGCTTTGAAACAGGGGGATCCGCGCTTAGTTCTCAGCTACTACGGCATCTACGCGTCGTCCTAGTGCTTCTGATGCTCTCGGGAGGACGAGCTGGACATCGGAGGGCTACCGACGACGAGCGGCAGCGGCGGTGCTCGTCGGGCTCCGGTGAAACTAGGGCTAGAGGAGGGGATCGACGGGGAAAACTTAGGGAAAACCACCGCATACTCACAGGGAGTGCAGAGAAGAGCTCAGACGGCTCGGGGAAGGCCTGGAGGCGACGAATCGACGGGAGAGGTCCGGCGGCCCGAGGAAGAAGACGACGGCGTTGCGGGCGTTGCAGGGCGCGAGGAAGCTTCGGCTTCTGCAGGAATGACCAGGGCGACGAGGCGGAGCTAATGGCGTGCTCGCGAAGGGGTTCCTATGGCCAGAGGCACGGCTAGCTCGAGCTCGAGCTCGGCTCTAATGGCGGCAGCAAGGAGGAGGAGGAGATCCGGGCGGAGGAGAGGAACCGAGGCGGGGAATGGATAGGGGAGGCTCTGGGGAGCTTATCCCCGTCGTCGCCAGCGCGAACCGGCGGCCAGGCAGGCACGCAGGTGCGTGGCTGTGCCGGAGGAGGCGGCGGCCACCTCCTGCTGCCTACTGGCGCGGGGAAGGGGACGAGCGGCGAGATGGGCTGGGCCTGGCTTGGGCGACAGGTAAGACTTTTCCCATTTTCTCTTTTTTTTGTTTTTCTGTTTTGCTATTTATTGCTTTGCTAATTATTTCAGCTCCAAAACAAAAAGTAAAAACTATTTTTGACCCCCTGAAATATTTGTTATAATATCCCCACTCATTTCCAAGACTTTCAACATTTTTGGAAAATTATAGTTTCTGATTTAAAATTTTAAATTCAAAACCAGTGGATTTTGCAAATATTTAAAATGCTTAAAGTGTCAAGAAAATAGTTCTCTCCAATGCTCATTTACTTTCATGATTTATCAGAAAGTTTGAACATTTCTTGAGGCCATTTTGGGTTCATTGATTTTGAACTAGTTGAAATTTCCTTTAATTGAAATGGTGGCTAGGGTTTTTAAGTTTTTCCTTTGCCACTTTGTTGTTTTTGTTGAAACTTCTTGGATGCAAATGCAAAGAAGACATGTGCACAATGCTATCTTGCTTAAGGGTTAGGGATGTGACAACTCACCCCCACTCAAAAGAATCTCGTCCCGAGATTTAGAAGTCGTCGGGAATAACGCAGGATATTCGAGTCGGAGACGATCCTCTCTTTCCCAAGTTGCCTCCTTTTCAGAATGATTTGACCATTGAACTTTAAGAAACTTGAGGTTTCGACGTCGAGTGGTACGCTCAGCTTGATCAAGAATACGCACGGGGTATTCTCGGTAAGAAAGGTTATCTTGTAGATCAAGCATTTCGTGGTCCACTTCACGGATAGGATCCGAGAAGCAACGCCTGAGTTGCGAGACGTGGAAAACATCATGAACCTTGGAAAGATGCGGAGGAAGTTCCAACTGGTAGGCAACTTCTCCTCGTTTGGCAAGAATGCGAAAAGGTCCAATGTAACGAGGAGCCAACTTGCCCTTGATACCGAAACGATGGGTACCCTTCAAAGGTGTAACCCGAAGGTAAGCCTTCTCGTCAACTTCAAAGGTCACAGCCTTATGATGACGATCATATTGGCTCTTTTGACGAGACTGGGCTGTTTTCAACTTTTCACGAATAATGCGAACCTGCTCTTCTGCATCCTGGATCATGTTCAGGCCAAAGAGTTGCCTCTCTCCGGTTTCTGACCAATTAAGAGGTGTTCGACATCTTCGTCCATAGAGAACTTCAAAAGGGTCTTTGCCCAAGCTTGATTGATAACTATTATTATAAGCGAATTCGGCAAATGGAAGGCACTTCTCCCAATTCATACCGAACGAAATAACACAAGCTCGGAGCATATCTTCTAGGATTTGATTCACTCTTTCTACTTGACCACTTGATTGGGGATGGAAAGCAGTGCTAAAAGATAAGTGAGTCCCCATGGCATTCTGAAAACTTTCCGAGAAGCGAGAAGTAAAGATACTTCCACGGTCCGAGTTAATTTCCAGAGGAACACCATGAAGAGACACTATTCGAGAGATATATAACTCTGCTAGCTGGCTAGCTGTTATACTCTCACGAACAGGAAGAAAATGAGCCACTTTGGAAAGACGGTCAATGACCACAAAGATAGCATTATTTCCATTCTTGGTCTTGGGAAATCCGGTAATGAAATCCATGCTAACTTTATCCCATTTCCATTCAGGAATAGCTAGAGGTTGAAGGGTGCCAGCAGGCCTTTGATGTTCTGCCTTAACTCGACGACAAACGTCGCAGTTAGCAACGAACTCAGCAATTTCTCTCTTCATCCTAGTCCACCAGAACCTCTGGCGTAGGTCCTGATACATCTTAGTACTACCAGGATGAATGGTGAGAGGAGAATCATGAGCCTCCTTAAGGATTAACTGCCTTAGATGTGGGTTCTTAGGAACCACTAAACGATTCTGGAAGAATACCACACCTTGATCATTCATGGAAAATTCTTTAGCGTTTCCGCTAAAAAAATTCTCCTTGATCCGTGATATACCCTTGTCACGCTTTTGGCCAGCTATAATTTGATCCTTAAGGGTAGGCTTCGCCACCAGGGTAGAAAGGAATCCTTGAGGAACAATATGAAGATTCAACTTCCGAAAGTCCTCATGGAGAAGTGGTTGACCTTGTTGTAGCATCAAGTTGTTACAATAAGATTTACGACTTAGTGCATCGGCCATAACATTGGCCTTTCCCGGGGTGTAAGTTATCCCTAAGTCGTAATCCGAGATCAACTCAACCCACCGTCTTTGCCTGAGATTCAAATCCGGCTGGGTGAAGATATATTTCAAACTTTGGTGATCAGTGAATATTTCGCAACGATTACCCAGAAGGTAATGTCGCCAGGTTTTTAGTGCATGGACCACAGCTACAAGCTCAAGGTCATGTGTGGGATAATTATCATCATGTGGACGCAACTGGCGAGATGCGTATGCGATCACATGACGATCTTGCATGAGAATGCAACCTAATCCTTGTCGCGAGGCGTCGCAATAGATAACAAAGTCCTTAGAAAAATCTGGTGGTAGCAACACAGGTGCGGAAGTCAGGCGTCTTTTCAGTTCCTGAAAACTATGCTCACACTGTGGTGTCCACTCGAACTTTTTATCCTTCTTGAGGAGTTCAGTTAGAGGCTTTGCAACCTTGGAGAAATTCTCGACGAAGTGGCGACAATAGCTCGCTAGACCAAGAAAACTCTAACTTGCTTAACCGATTCAGGTTGAGTCCAATCAAGGACAGCTTGAACTCTCTCGGGATTGACAGCAATACCCTTACCAGAGATTACGTGGCCTAGATAGGTCACTTCTGGTAACCAGAATTCACATTTTGAAAATTTGGCATATAGGCGATGCTCTCGAAGTTTCATCAATACCAGCCTTAGATCCTCGGCATGTTCTTGTTCATTCTTGGAGTAGATGAGAATATCATCGAGGTATACTACGACGAATTTATCCAAATACTCCATAAAAATTGAATTCATCAGCCGAGAGAAAGTGGCTGGGGCATTGGTTAAACCGAAGGACATAACGGTGTACTCATATTGGCCATAACGAGTAACAAAGGCCGTTTTTGGAATGTCCCCGTTCTTAATCTTGATTTGATGGTATCCCAACCTCAAATCCATTTTGGAGAAGACTGAGGATCCAGCAAGATGATCGTACAGATCGTTGATCCTGGGGAGCGGATACTTGTTCTTTATGGTGACCAGGTTAACCGGTCGGTAATCTACAACCATCCGATCCGTTCCGTCTTTCTTCTTGACGAAGAGGACGGGACAAGCCCAAGGAGAAGAGCTAGGACGAATGAAACCCTTGCTCAAGGCCTCATCTAATTGCTTCTTAAGTTCGGCTAGCTCCAGGGGTGCCATCTTATAAGGTCTTCTAGCTATTGGGACAGTTCCCGGAACAAGATCAATTACAAACTCTACACCTCTGTCAGGTGGAATTCCTGGCAGTTCCTCTGGAAAAACATCCGGGAAGTCACGGACTACCGGAATGTCTTCAAGTTCCGGAAGAGGGTTGGCATTTAGGGAATAGAGTTGGCATTTGGCAACTCGAGTAGAGACATTTACTATCTCACCCGAGGGATGGGTAAGATGGACATTTCTAGAGTGAGTATCAATCTTGGTATAGTGAGCTGACATCCAGTCCATGCCCAAGCTGATATTAATATCTGAAGATTTCAACACTATCAATGAGGCTAGAAAAACTAGCCTATCTACTAGAATTTCATTGTCATAGGTTATCCTAGAGGTTTGCCATTTACTACCAGGGGTTTGGACAACCAATGGGATTGGCATATCACAAAATGACATGTTATGCAACTGTGCATAACTTTCTGAAATGAAGGAATGAGAAGACCCAGTGTCAAAGAGAACGGACGCTGGGTGATGATTAACAAGAAGCGTACCCAGCATGACGTCGGGATCCTCTGCAGCTTCTTCTGCTGACACATAGTTCACACGGCCACGTGCAGGAGTTGGCTTCACATAAAACGCTTTGCCCGACTTGGCCTGCCCGACGGACTTTCCGGGTTGCTTGGCACCCACATTCTGAGGACACTCACGAGAGTAATGCCCTGGTTCTCCACACTTGTAGCATATCACCTGGTTGGCACGTGGTGCAGCATTGCTAGCTGGACCACCATAAGCTTTTGCTGGAGGGTTGGCCTGATTCGTCTGAGGCGCCACGTAGGATGGCCTCGGAGTGTATCTTGGCGGCAGAGAACTGTTTGGAACCCACAGCCTGCGTTTTGGAAACGCGGAACCAGACGACGAGCCAAAGTCACGGGAGTGCTTCCTTGTGGCTTCGAAGTCAGTATGACCAGTCTCTGCACTGATCGCTTTGTTGACCAGGGCTTGAAAGCTTGCACACTCATGGAGGCGCAGGTCTCGACGGAGCTCAGGGCTCAGACCCTTACGGAATCTTGCTTGCTTCTTGGCGTCAGTAGACACCTCCTCTGTTGCATAGCGGGCGAGGTTACCGAACTCGCGGCTATAGGCATCCACAGACAACTTGCCCTGAGTGAAGGCACAGAACTCCTCTCTCTTTCTGTCCATCAGGCCCTCTGGAATATGGTGCAGACGGAAAGCTGCGCTGAAGTCTGCCCATGTGGCCACTGGTTCAGCGGGACGCATAGCTTCAAAATTTTCCCACCACAGATTGGTGGGTCCCTCCAGGAAATACGCCGCAAAGGTCACCTTGTCGGCCTCAGACACATTCGCAGAGCGAATCTTGCGTGAGATGCTGCACAGCCAGTCATCAGCGTCGAGGGGATCGACAGAATGATGAAACTTTGGAGGATTCAGCTTCACAAAGTCATTGAGGGACACTGCAGCATTCCTAGGCTGTCGAGCCGTATTCTGCTCAATATGCTCTAGCAGTCGGTTGGTCTCCCTTTTGTTTCTTTCTGCCTCAAGCATCACTTCTACCAGAGAAGGTGGGTGAGGCAGGTCTTCCTGCGACGCTTGACTACCCTCACCTTGTTCATGAGCAGGGGCACGGTTCAACCTGGTGAACACCATCCTGACAAACAAACTCATAGCTTAGACCAATATCATATCATTACTAACTATGGATTAAGAATGTACTGAACACACGGAATGCGAAAATGAATATCCGAACAACATGGTAACAAGCAGCTGCTATATATACACCATGGTTCATACACACCCTTACATAGTTCAGTACAAACTTACTCGAAGAGCAAACTACTGAAATGGTGGAACTACTCATCAGAGGCTTACAAGCTTCCTATACATTATTTATCTAGGCCTCCGGA